>NC_052614.1:11092303-11312328 GCF_016545825.1 Eucalyptus grandis
GAACATCAAATTAAGCAGCTTAGAAAATTGCAACTTCAGATTTTTAATCAGGTGAGCCATCAAGATTCAATGATTCTGAACTTCCTAGGAATCTGCTTTTAGGAAGGGATGTTGGATGGGTGAATGGTCTAGATGATAATGTTGGAGGGAGCAAATGCAACAACTGAGACTGTGGATGTTCTGAGAACTGGAGCTGCAGCGACAAAAGCAGTGTCGAAGGCAACGTATGTCCTATGTTTGTTCTCCTTTCTGATTTGCAGAGTACCAATTTTATTAAATTTTATTGCGGTTTCTTGGGCTTGAATTAGCTGGTGCTCCATGTCGTCAGCTTGCTTTTGTTCATAAATCATGGAAGGTTTACTGATTTCCATTTTATCACTGGAATATCGATCATGTGGACAATTTCATGGATGAGATTGACGGAGAAAATGAGGCCATGAAACGAATGCGAGAGGCCGTGTCAGCTTCCAGTTTCTGGTACACATTTCGCAGCTGTGATTTAGTTAATCTGTTGTTATCGTTCAGAAAGTGCATAATGAATGCAAACAAAGAGAGCTCTCATAGAATTTAGGTCAACGGTGAAGTATTTGATCTCAACCTGGTTTCCAGCGCAGCTAGGAAGACTCCAGAAATATACCTGAAATTTCAAGCCGATTCCCACAATTAGGCATTTCAAAGATCTAGGAAGACTAGGTCATCATCGACCAAGCTTTGAACAACATCTTTGACAGACCGAGCAATAACACCTTTTATGGGTCCCAATTTCTCAAGCTCCTTTAGCTGAAAGGTAACAACAAAACGTACTTCCAATAAGTGCTATCGACTTGTATTTTCATGGATGAACTTAACTAACACTAGTGAAGGCCTTTTTAGTTTATGAATCTACAACACCGGGGACCAATCTCTCTCTCTCTCTCTCTCTCTCTCTCTCTCTCTCTAACAAGAAAGAGTACTTCCGATGAGTGCTATCGACTTGTATTCTCATGGATGAACTTAATTAACAAAGTGATGAATATAAAACCCCAGGGAGTACTATCTCTCTCTCTCTCTCTCTCTCTCTCTCTCTCTCTCTCTCTCTCTCTCTCTCTCAGCTTTCATAAATGACCAATGTGTAGAAAATTATTCACATGAATAACTAATCAATCAAGAAGAATTGGATCTATATATGATTGTAAAACACAAAAATTGATAAACACAGCGGAATTAAAGCGTACCTGTTTGAGCCATCGCTTCACTTGAAGAAAATAGATCACTCTAATAATTAAGGATCTATCGGAATACCAGATCTTTCTCTCTATGACCTATTTCGGTATAGCAGCTTTCAATGGGATTAAAGAACAGCGATAGGTATAACCTACCCTTTTATAGGCTAGAGAGGACCCTAAGAAACCCTAATCAACAAAGGTGTCAATCCTGTCATTCCCATTACGGGCTTCGCTTAAACACAATTGCCTACACTTTGTTGCTCAACTGGCCCGTTATCAATAGATGCCAATACCCAATTCAATCATATCACTTTAGGATTCAACAAATATTAGAATATCCATTAACCCGATTATTTAAAATAGAAAATCAATTAATTAATGTAAGCCCATATTATAGGAAATTTTCAACATTCTCCCACTTGGGCTACATTAATTAACTTATTTTATTTTGAAAAATATTTTATATTGAAAACAACACTATCGGGTTAATAACTGAAAATTTTGTTTTATGTGGCCACAACTTTTAAAAAATAATATTCCAATAACGGCATCTCAAAACCAATCCAATCCTATATAATCTCAGTATAGGACTATGGAGATCAATGTGCTAAAAAAATGCCACAACACAAGACCTTCTATAATCACGTATAATAAGTATTATATTTTCATGGATCATGGGCATAGTAGTGTAGTAAGAAATAGTGCTAACATGTGATCGATATATATACTATTTCTTATCGGTCCTTAATGCAATTTTTCAACAACATGAAATTGCATTAACGCAATTTCTAAACAACATGAAATTGCACAACTATGTCACAATCCAACATGAGATCTCATAATTAGTGACATCCAGTCATCTTTAAATTAAAATTTGTTTAAAGATACTGTTTTATACTTCCATTTCTCAATCAATAGGAGAAAAGATAACAATAGAATCAACAACAACAATTATCAAAATAAATGCTTTAATAAACATCATAAAAGCATTATCAATCTGCATATAACTATAATATCCAGAAATACAATTTGTATAACTCCCATTAACAAAAGAAATCAAAAGAATCTAAAATACTCATATTCTTTACATGTTCTTTAAACAAAATGGGTCGTAAGCCTTTTGTTAGAGGATCAACCAACATGGACTCAGTTATGACATTCTCGATCACACTATCTCCATTTTTGACTAAGTCCTTAACAGTATAATATTTGATCAAGTTAATATTTCAACTATAGCATTATTGTTATTTACAGCAAATGTAACTGTTTGTCACACATAATGCAACAAGATCAATTATGGACAATAAGTAATTCAACAAAAATAATTAGTACATTATAAACTCCCCTTTGGGCAGAGTGTATAATGCACCATTATTTTTCACAGCATGAAGTTTATAAAGTAATAATAATGAGAATTACATATAATTGTCAATGATCCATCCCATTTGGGCAGACAAATCATTTAAATTATACATCTTCATGATATCAATATATAGAGACGATAAAGGAGAATTACATATAATCTTCAAGGATCAATCTCCTTTGGGCAGACAAATCCTTTAAATTATATATCTCCATTATTTCAACATAGAGGGGAATTACACATAACTCTCAAAAGATTTATCCCCTTTAGGCAGATAAACCTTTTGAGTCACACATCCCCATCATTCATCTCTAATATATCAATATAGAGGGGAATTACATATAACTTTAAAAAATTTATCCCCTTTGGGCAGATAAATTTTTTTTTAGTCATACATCCCCATCTTTTAATTTTGGAATTTATCTTCATGCAATTTTCAAATTAATATACACAATAACCCCCTTTGGGCAGGTAATTGTATATACTAATTTTTATCAATAAGGAACTTCAACAATTTACAAACTTTAACAATTTGTAAATAATGTTCCATTTAATTAATGCCCAAAAATTCATTAAACAATATGAAGCACTTTACGACATGTGCTTCCCAAGATCATATTGCATTTATCAAGCAACAATTTTTACCACAATTTTTTTTTTTTAAATGGAGGGTGAGAAAAACAGTTTTAGTCGAAATCACTGAATTAACCCAACAAAAGAAAGGATAGGTGCATCTAGCACTTCAGCCAGCATGTTTCGTATTTAAGTTTAAATTACTCGTGCACCAAATACCAAACAAAGACACCCAAGCAGGAACTACAATCTTTACAAGAAAAAGAATGGCACCCAAGCTGCATACTCGACCTCAACTAAAATAGAATGAAGAACACTCTAAGCAAGCACTGTAACCAATTACATAAGAAAGGGAAAACAACCCACCATTTTGTCACCTTTAGTCAATAGGTTCTCATGTTTAAATCAATAAATAAAAGTCCCACTAGCAATCTTAAGCTTACTTTCCCTTTTCTTCTACACAATGGTCGTTCACATAAAACACTATCACAGACCATTGCTTATAGAGACATAATTGAATGAGAAGTTCACCATCCATCAAAGAAAACCAAGTTCATCAATCCATAGGCAGTACCCACGATTACCATCAATGGAATTCATCTAAAATTTCATTAAAAAAAAAAACGATCTTGAATCCACCACAAACAAGGATATGAAAGCACACATCAATCAGTACACTAGCCACCAGATTCCAACACATGTGAATCATTAAACGCGAACCTACACGAGAAACCGAAGACGTTCAACCACTCAGCCCTTGAACTCGAATTGTTCACGCACCCTCCAGTCAAAGCAAAAGCTACTGCACAATAAGGCTCAATCCCATGAATCTAGCCCAAATCACACCAACACCATCTATGTTTCACAGATCTAGTCCAGCAGAAGCAAAATAGAGGACCACGATTTGCCAACGGAAACCCATGACGGGTCCCACATCAAGCACTCTTTTTTCCTTCAAATCCAAAATGTAAACTTTCCAAAAATATTTAAGGTCCAGATGAGTGTTTCCTCAAGTTGGACCACTTTTGCTAGGTTAATAGCACCAACCCATGATGGGAGAGAACTTCTCCCACAAGCTAAAACATAAGCACTTGACTGAGTACCTCCACATGTTAATTGGAACGGCAGCACTCTTTGTTTTATTGTATCTCATCAATCAGTCCTCCACCAGTCAGTCTAGTCCATTAACCCTTTCTCGAATTTGTGCAGGAAAGATGAAGCATCCATGTACGCAAAAACATTATCTGTCCCAGCAAACAAACTTGGCTAATTTAACTAGGAGTAGACGTCCTAGACTAGCCAGAGCACTCATGTCTGCTAGGACATTTGCATGCTCGAGTTCACAATTTTCCATGCTAATTAGTGGAATAACAAACCTTTCATGTACGAGGATTCCTAGAAAACAATGGGAACTCTCTTCCTTGCACTTGCTTTTCTAATTACAAAAGCTATCAACACTATCTTTACCAATTAGTTTACAAGTACTTACCACACTTTGGAGCCGAACATAACCGACAAATCATCTGTCGCTTGCTTGTGAGAACTAACAACAATTTTATACTCAACCAGCAAACAGATTAATTAATCACAACTTTCTCAAGCAAGCATGTTGCAAGTCCCCAATCATTATTCCAATTAAAACACTCAAAGCTTGATCAGCTAGATAACTATACATAAAGATCAGCATCAACCTAGTAACATTGAATGTGAGCCCCACACGTTCAACGTGGAATAAAATCGTGAAATCCTATGATCGCACCATATAACGCAATCTACCAAAATTTATTGTAAAAAAAAAAAAAAAACGGCATCAAGCAAGCACGTTTACACTCCTTGTCATGAAAAATTAGCTAAAAAGAGGGCAAGCCTCGAGTCCAATCCAAAAGAAATTTTCGGTGGCTGCACGTGACAATCAGGATGAAGCTATAACCCATTAAAGTATGAGGGCGACTAGAAGAAAATAAAGACTAATAGTATGATAATCGAAAGAAACACACTCTTCCAGCATTAGCAGAATAATCTAAAAGCACCAAACAAAATAGATGTGGACACCTGACAATAAGATAAAAGCGCGGATGCCATGGAATATTAGGATTCAAAACTAAGTCTCCTTAAAAGAGCATTGGCCAAAGGGACTTTTATTTATTGATTTAAACATGAGAACCTATTGACTAAAGGTGACAAAATGGTGGGTTGTTTTCCCTTTCTGATGTAATTGGTTACAGTGCTTGCTTAGAGTGTTCTTCATTCTATTTTAGTAGAGGTCGAGTATGCAGCTTGGGTGCCATTCTTTTTCTTGTAAAGATTGTAGTTCTTGCATGGATGTCTTTGTTTGGTATTTGGTGCACGAGTAATTTAAACTTAAATACGAAACATGCAGGCTAAAGTGCTTGATGCACCTATCCTTTCTTTTGTTGGGTTAATTAAGTGATTTGGACTAAAACTGTTTTTCTCACCCTCCATTTAAAAAAAAAATTGTGGTAAAAATTGTTACTTGATAAATGCAATATGATCTTGAGAAGCACATGTCGTAAAGTGCTTCATATTGTTTGACGAATTTTTGGGCATTAATTAAATGGAACATTATTTACAAATCTTCACAAACCCTCCATCCTCCTCATCGCAAACGAATTCGGCATTGACTAGCGACTGTGGGCGAACTCGCCACGGCAACCGAACAAAACCGCCGAGAGGAGCGAGTCGATTCCGAAATCAGAGAACGACGAGTGAAAGAGCGTGTGTGTTGACCAACAGTTCATAATTCAAACGACACGGCGCAACGCAAAGAAAAGCATCGAGTGGAGAAGAAAAACGAAGGTAACGCTAGAATGTAACTTAAAATTCTAGAACTTTTTCATTTATAAACCCTAGAATTTAAAATTTAAAATTCTCTCTCAATTCTCAACGAAATTATGTAAATTATATATGGTTGGAAAGATCTCGACATGTAGAACGAAAGCCCTATGGTTTCAGGATCATTCGAGCAAAATATTCACACGAAAAATAATACCCATATCCGGCTCAAAGAGGAAAATTTCGAATTTTTCCATACAAAAAAATTTGGGTTCTACAATCATATATGATTAGCTCTGATACCGCATGTAGAAAATTATTCACATGAATAACTAATCAATCAAGAAGAATTGGATCCATATATGATTGTAAAACACAAAAATCGATAAACACAGCGGAATTAAAGCGTACCTGTTTGAGTCATCGCTTCACTTGAAGAAAATAGATCACTCTAATAATTAGGGATTTATCGGAATACCAGATCTTCCTCTCTATGACCTATTTCGGTATAGCAGCTTTCAATGGGATTAAAGCAACTGATAGGTATAACCTACTCTTTTATAGGCTAGAGAGGGGACCTAGCAAACCCTAATCAACAAGGTCAACTAGGCCCTTCCCATTACGGGCTTGCTTAAACACAATTGCCTACACTTTGCTGCTCAACTAGGCCCGTTATCAATAGATGCCAATACCCAATTCAATCAGATCACTTTAGGGTTCAACAAATATTAGAATATCCATTAACCCGATTATTTAAAATAGAAAATCAATTAATTAATGTAAGCCTATATTTTAGGAAATTTTCAACACAATGTACATGTAGGTTCCCAACAGTTGAATTGCTCTCTTTCTTCCTAGGACAAGGAATGCCAAAACATTATATGATTCCACTTCTTTCTAGACTACAAAATTAGCAAAAACAGTAAAACTTCAGTCAAACTGAAACATGTTGAGAACTGTAAGGTAATCAGTTAATACAGTCAGGAGCATTGGAATCTCACAAGGAAGTCTTGCGACTCGTAGAATATATGAAGCATCTTCTCTCGCTTCTCTTCCAAAGATAGTCCACGTTTCTTCGACTGCATGCAACCCAAAAAGTAACAAATATGTAATCCACGGCACCATCTGGCCAGCAATCCACAGTCACTAAGCAAGAAAACAGCAATCCGACGAAAAGCTAACAAAATTAAGTACAAACAACATCCGGAAATCGAAACGATATAGCAAAAATCAAGCACTCAAGATTCCAGAGGATCCAGATAGCCCTAAATCCAAAACTACTAACAAGCATCACACAACGACTAGTTTGACTCGAGAGCCACAGGCGATTATTCAGTGTCACCCTAAAACTCGAAATTCGAAACACTAGCCAAAATCGTGAACGAAATGCTCGCTCCAAACGTAATCTAACCTCATATCAGCCCCCGAAAGACACAAATGAAAGCACGAATTACATTGAGAGATTTAGGAACCAGAGAGAGATCTACCATTTCTGTTGCGCGATGGTGAAGGGAGCGGCGAAAGAGAAGAGGAGTTCGAGCTGCGGGGGTTCCGCGATTTCTCTCTCTCGCTCTTCATTTGGCGGGAGTTTGGTTGGGGTTGAAGCTCCCCGGGAGCGAGGTTCGAGTTTGAGTTCACTCGTTGGATGAAGGTTGGTATATTATAGATTGCTCCCAAAATTTTCACCTTATTATGTTTTGCTCCCCAAAATTGAGGGGGTAATTACCACAAAAGTCATAAACTTATTGTTGAGTTACCAATTTTGTCTTCAACTTTTCAATTTTACAATTTAGTCTTAATTTTTTTTACAATTTTCCAATATAATCCTCTTGATCAAATTTGAGGGTTGCGACCCCCACAAAAATCATAAAATTGCTTTTACTTGCGTAACCAGCAACTTCAAGACAGTTACCGGGTAGGGCGGGTTCGGCAATGTCTACCTAGGCATCATGAATGAGTGAAATCAAGTTGCGGTGAAGATGCCATCCACATCGCCTTCACAAGGGACCAAAGAGTTCCAGACCGAGGGTCGTACCATACTCTTGAAAATCAACGTCCCCGGCACATTTCGATAAACCTAATACCACACACAACATGCCTAAGCACAATAAAGATGGTACAGATTTCATTGCTCGCTGCAATCACTGATTGTAGACGATCCCTTTAGAGGTTGTTCCATTAAGACAAAAGAATGTAAACAGGTGTCATTTTCATGCAACGAAAATATTGTTTACGAAACATTGCCAAGTTAATCTTGAAGAATGTAGTCAATCGGTAGGCCGAACTTCTAATGAGAATTCACCATAAGAACTCGGCGTCCTTCATTGGATACTGTGATGAGAGCAACGAAATGGTGCTGATATATCGATACTTGGCCAAAGGCAATCTGAAAAATTATCTGTCGGGTTATTTTACCAGAACGAGAAAGACATTTCGAGTGAAATAATGCGATATGCTTGTGCAGTTCATGGCGTCCGAAGAGTTGATCACACTAATGCAATACGTTGCGCCTGTAGATTGTGATTCGTGTACATTGAGTTGGGAGTCGTGGCTTCGCATCACAACAGATGCCGCACAAGGTTAGCTTTTCCATTATCATATTAACTATTAAGCACCCACTAATTTCATCATACCTTAATGGTTTGCTCTCATTCTTTTGTTTATGGACTCGAACTGAAAACGTCAATGAATGAAATGCCATCATCTTTTTCCTCGCATTATTCATTTGTTCTCTGTTGGGAATATCGGATCCCCGAAAACCGGATTCGACACTAAATCGAACCCCTAAAACAAATGCGGAAGACAAGCCCGGGAAAATCACGTATCACTGATCCTAAAGCACACCACGGATTCGAGCGTACCTTGTTAGCCACAGATTAAACACCAATGCCGATAAGAGGAAGAGAAATTTGGTCCTGTTCGATCCGATGACTTCGATTGGCCTTGAAGGGAAGACGTCGTCGCCTCTTTCGCTTACTGTTCTTTTTGGAGGGAGAGAGGGAGGAAGGAACGTACGTAATGTCAAAAGGTACGTTATCCTTCTCTCTCCTCCCTTATATACGTCCCTCCAAAAAACAAAGAATCGTAACCCTTCATCCATGGGCCCTAATCTTTTTGGGCCGGGCTTTTAGGCCCAACATGGGCGGACGGGCCTTAAGCCCATCACATAAAACCATAATCTCCCACTCGCACATGGTGGGCCGAACAGAATTCTCTTTACCTCTCTTCAACATTCATACCGGTGAATAATCCGTGCGACCAGCATACTTTGAGAGCTCGTTGCTATACATCTCGTTAGGAATATATAGCAGCTCATAATGGGCATCACACTCGAGTAGATTTAGTATGCAGTACCTAGATCGATTAATCACATTTATATCTCTCTTGATCTCTTTTAAACAATGATACATATATTGTATTCACAATTATAATTATCACAAAGACAGTCATAATTGGTCGACCAGTGAATACAAAACTACAATGTGATCTTCAAATTCGATCTTCCTCTTTCCTTCAAACTCTCAATTTCAATCTAGCTTGCTTTTCTAGAAATGCCCCATTAGATCGAATCAACTCATGACCATTGGTAACATCATAAGATAGCAAACACTAAATAGAAATCTTGAGAATAAGTAAGAGTCCTGAGGGCACTAAAATTGAGGAACTCTTTTCCTCAAGAGTCTCACACGGCATAAAAGTTGAGATCAAACTTTTGCCACTCATATTGGTCGTCTCATGCATATGTAGTATGAAATACGTATTACGGTATTAACTCATTTCCCATGGAGCGTATGTCTACACCTTTCAATACCGTACATATAATAGTTCAGATATACCCAATGTCTAACTTGAGTTCACATATCTACTCATTCACAAAATTCATCAGAACTCACATCCGGTATCATAGACAGATAAAGTAAAATATGTGAGGTATTTTACTTTCGGACATAGTAAATATTATGTCATCATCTTAACACTTAGTTAAGGCGACATACGCATTTTAAGCTTGAGCTCTCGATTATCACCTAGATAATAAGCTTAAAAACAGTATCATCTCTATTTATTACACAGTAAATAGAGGCGATTACCCGTGTGAGTGGACTAATCTTATATCTGTCCGACATACTTTCTCAACTTAAAATAATGCACTGAGCATTAAGATGCATAAAGATCAAACAAAGATTCATAGGCATTAATAATGAAAAACACAAGTTCATTAATGTGAACAACTCAGGGAATTTACAATCCAGTACATCAGACTCTACGCAATCCTAGAGATTTTACATGACTACAAAACACATCTCTAGGTATTGGCTTTGTCATAGATCTGCTACCATTCTATGCGTAGATATGTACCGTAAGTTCACATCCTTTCGTGCAACCATATCTTTGACAAAGTTATACTTGGTATCTATATGTTTGGTCTTGCCATGATATTTTGGATCTTTGGTGTACGCTATAGCTGCTTGGTTATCACAGTTAACCAATAATGGATTCGCAGCTTTCTCAATAACACCTAAATGATCCAAAAATCTCTTAAGCCAAACTCCTTCTTGTACTGCTGCTAATAATGCCACGAACTCAGCTTCCATCGTGGATAAGGCTATACACGTTGCTTTTACTACTCCATGATATGGCGCCATTGTTCAGAAGAAAGCAAATCCCGAGGTAGATTTCTTTTCATCTAAATCTCCTCCCTAATCAGCATCTCGAATAGCCTTCAAGTCGCAGATCCTTTCCTTGGTAATTCAACTTGTAATCAAGAGCCCCTTCGATACCTCGGTATTCTCTTAACAGCTTTCCAATGTGCTGGGACCCGGATTGGATTGGTATCTACTCACCATTCCAACTGCAAAACATATGTCGGGTCTTGTACACATCATAACGTATATCAAGCTCCTAACAGCACTAGCATAAGGAACATGTTTCATTTGTTCATTCTCTTGTGGAGTCCCTGGACACAGTCTATGGCTCAATCCTTCACCTTTTACAATAGGAGTGTCTATGGTTTTACAATCTTGCATACGAAATCGTTCAAGAACCTTATTTATATATGTTTCTTGTGAAAGAGACAACGATCTCTTCGAACGATCTCTCAAAATCTTAACTCCAAGAATGTATGCAGCCTCACCCATATCTTTCATCTCAAAGTTGGAAGACAACTAACTCTTGACAAGATAACAAACTCCATATTGCTTCGGCACCGCATATCATCAACATATAATGATATGATCACAAATTGATCCTTGGATCTTTTGATATATACATAATGATCCTCATCAATTATTGTAAAGTCATATGTCATTATGGCATTATGAAAACGTATATACCATTGTCTCGATGACTGCTTGAGGCCATATATCGATCTCAAAAGTCGACATACCTTTTCTTCTTAGCCTTTCACTATGAAACCAGCAGGTTGTTCCATATATATTTCTTCTTCTAATTCTCCATTGAGGAAAATGTGCAGGTCTTTACATCCATCTGATGTAACTCAAGATCCATACTAGCTACTATTGCTAGAATAATGCGAATCGAGGTAAATCTCACTACAGGAGAAAATGTATCTTCATAATCAATTCATTCCTGTTGATTATACCCCTTCGCCACAATGCGAGCCTTATGCCTTTCTATTGAGCCATCAGCATTTCGCTTTATTTTGAGAACCCACTCGTTCCCAATAGCTCTGCGTCCTTTTGGAAGATCAACCGGTTCCCAAACTTGGTTTGATTTCATTAACTCCATTTCCTCTTCCATTGCATGAATCCATTTTTTCTTATTAGGGCAATTCATAGCCTCATTAATATTTCTTGGCTCATCCTCATCTTGTGGAGCAACCATAAAAAGTTTCCCTTCAATGTCAAAACGTCGACGGGAATACTTTGGCGACTTGTTCGCCGTATGGGAGATTATACACTTTGCACATCATTCCCCATTATGCTCCCACTTGGATTAGATAATGATGATGTTGTCTCATCATGGGGTTGCAATTGAGAATGAGTTGAATTCAATTCATCACTTCTCATATTACTCCCACTTGGACGAACTCCACTAATATCATTATTTTGATCCAATGTTTCAAATAAGGAGTAATCTTCACATATTTCGCCCTTCTTAGGAAATTCATCCTCTAAGAATGTGACATCCCGTGATTTAAATTCAGTTATACTCTCACTTTCCTGCTCACCTATGAACATATACCCTTTCGAGTGTTCGGAGTATCTTATGAAAATACTCTTCTTTCCTCTAGGACACAATTTCCCAAACTTGTGAGATGACTCATGTGTATAGGCAGCACAACCCCATGGCTTAAGAAAACTTAAGTCCGGTTTTCTACCTGTCCATAACTCATATGGAGTGGAAGTAACTGATTTGGAAGGCACCCGGTTAAGTATATAGGCAGCAGTTAACAACGCATCATTCCAAAAAAGTAATAGGTAAGTTAGCATGCGCCATCATAGACCTAACCATTTCCAGTATGGTTCTGTTTCTTCTCTCCGCAACACCATTTTGTTGAGGAGTATACGGAATAAACAACTGTCTTTCTATTCCTTTTTCATCACATAATTTTCTGAACTCATCGATAAATATTCTCGACCTCGATCGGATCTCAATGTTTTTATTTTATTGTCTAATTGATTTTCTACCAGGTTCATAAACCTTTTGAAACAACTTATTGCTTCAGAAATATGAGAAATCAAATAGACATATCCGAATTGAGTATAATCATCTATAAAAGTGATGAAATAAACAGCCCCATGCCTTCCTCTCACATTCATTGGACCACAGACATCAGAATGGATTAAATGCAGAGGAAATTTAGCTCTTTTACCTTTTCCAAATGGTTTCCTTGTTGTTTTCTCTTCTAGGCAATGCTTACATATGGGCAAATTGACTTTTTCAATGTTACCCAACAAGCCCTCTTTGGCTAGTCTATTCATACGTTGTTGGCCAATATAACCAAGTCTAGCATGCCACACATTCACATCATTATTATACAAATTAGGAGATGTGAGAAGGGAATAACACACATTAGCATTAACATAGTCAACATTTAATACAATGAAACCATCCAGAAAATAACCACAACTATAGTAGTTTGTATCTAAATACAAATCCACACCTATTATTGAAGTTCATATTAAAACCTAGTTTAACCAACACTAAAAACAGACACTAAATTCGACGAATTTCCGGGCATACAATACATCATGTAGGAATAAAGTGCGTCCACCACGCATGTTCGTTGGCATGTGCCAATTCCTTTTACTTCAACTCGGAGTTGTTTCCCATAGACTCACTTAGTTCCAGTTGGTACTCGTCGAAATTCCACGAAGGATCCTCTATCCTTTGCTACATGGTCATCGCTCCCGAATCTACAGGTCCATAAAGGATTAGACTCAGTCAAGAATACGAACTCGACACAAAAGTAAAGTTCTGAAAAGTACAAAGGGTGTTTACCTTCTTTAGCTCACGACAAATCGCGAGCATAGTGACCATTCTTGTCACGTTGTAACACTTCACCCTTATAAGCTTCTTCATTCGAGGACGCTTTCCTCTTTCATGTTGGTTAAGCTTGGGTTTCTTTCTGAAGGACCTCTTCCCTTGCCTTTCCCTTTATCAAACCAGTTAGGACGTTTGCGCTTGGAGCTCGAAGCTCCATGTGAGCTAGAACTAGCATGATAGAGTTCAACTTGGCTTACGCCAAGAGGCGGTCCTCTTCAGCTCAAGATGACGCATAGCATCCTCAAAGGTTTTGATATTATCATTATGGGTCAGGTGCACCTTCATATGCTCCCAACTCTGAGGCAAGGAACGAATCATTGCTTGCACTTGCTGCTCATCTGTCAGGACATGGCCAGCATCTTTCAGCTCATTTATCATGTTTGACATCTTTCTAAGATGTTGCTTCATGGTCTGACTATGAGGCTTCTTATAAGAGTCAAACCTAATAGTGAGCTGCCTCAGTCTGGTCACCGAAGTATGACCAAATCTTGCTGCCAATGCTTCCCACATTTCCTTGGCATTGTCAAAACGCCTAAACTCTCGCATGACGTCATTGTCTATGCTGCTCAGCAACGTAATGCGAGCAAGAGAGTTCTTTCTTTTCCATGCAGCAAAAACTTCTTTATCTCTTTTGTGCTGGGTAGTGTTTCCTTCTTCAGGTTCTACCATGGTTAGGTTAAGAGCTTCTAGTGCCTCTTGCTCTTCCAGCACATATTGGATTTTCATGTGCTATATTTCATAGTTGTCACCATTGAGCTTTTCACCTTTGTTCAGCTCGGCAACTATGCTCTTTGTGGTCAAGCCATTGATCTCGAACACATAAGACATATATGCACAAATTATTAATGCCTATCATTTATGCATCCTTTTTGCACAGACCCATCATATTAATGAATAATTTCAAGTAAGGTTTCGGAATCAAAAGGTCACTACGTTTCCAACCATCCTCCAAAAATCCTAACTTAAAATTATCATTAATATAATTGTCTTATGCAAAATAAATTCTGTGAAGCTACAAAAACTTCTATGAACTACCCACAGCAACCGGCAATAACAGAAAGCATATAATAATTGACATCCAATAAAACAATAATGCTTTCACATAAATACAACTAACATATCGGTTGCTACATCAACAACAATCAGGTAGTAAACATTACATAATATGTCCACAAAGCATACTTTACAAAGATCAGCCAATACATCTAACACCAAGTCAGCACACGGATTAGGAAAGATCCTCTTTTGTTCAATTTCTTGATCTTTTCCCTTGTAACAATCTAGTAATATTCATTTACAAAATCCATCACAACTTTCCTATATGAAGCAACTCTGTTGACATCCCATATGCGATTCAACACTCCTTGCCGTTCGGTGGAAGGGTGTTCATGAAAAATTGCACCATCTCAAACCGTGGCATAGGACTCGGCCATTCCATATGACCTTTTGAATTTTCCCGTTAACTTCAAGGCCGTGATCAATTAAGTCACCACTCTCCCATCGATGATCAGTCAGCTCAGCTATCAACTTAGAAAGCTTTTCCTTTTGTTCATCGGTAATTGCGCGAATAGGTGTGCGCAACCTAAGGGGAGGCATAGTTCCTGCAACAAATGCAGAATAAATAAGGGATCACATATAATCCACATAGACTTAATTGAAAAAGAAACACAATCTTTTTCTCTTTTTTTTTTTGGGTCAACGGTCAACGGTCAGGTCGTCGGTCGTCGGACCGGTCGTACCGGGTCGGACGAACCGAGCTTGCACGTGCGCGCGTGCGCGGACCGACGCCACGCAGACGTCGACGACACGTGCGCGGCATGCGCCAAAAGCTTCCATGGTCGGGTCGGGTCGGGTCGCCGGCGGTCACTGCCGCCAACGGCCGTCGGCGATGACGTCATCGATGTCGCCGGGCGATGACGTCATCGATGTCGGCGATGACGTCATCGATGCCGCCGGCGATGACGTCATCCTGGCGGTTATCGACCGTTGGGTGACGTCACGCGACGCGCACGCGTCGATTCGCCGATCGGCGCGTGCTGGTTTGTCGGCCGGCGGCGCCGCGCACGTGCCGGTTCGCCGACCGGCGTGTGTGGCGCACGCGCTAGCCGAGCCAGCGCTTCGGGCGCGTCGCGCCCACGCGCAGCGGCTTCTGGCCGCGCGTGTGGGCGCGTCCGGCATCTCTCGGCAGCGCACGACCCGTCGACGGACTCGTCTCGACGAGCCCTTTTACCTTATGCCTTCAGAAATCGATTTCAACTTACAGAAACTCGAAAAAACGGATGAACAGTGCTCAAGTGTCAGGATTTTTTGCCCTAATCCGTATCAGCCGATTATTTTCGCGAAAAATCAATCAAAATACATGAAAGGGGTCGGGAAAACATGAACTAGGGCTCTGATACCAATGTTGGGAATATCGGATCCTCGAAAACCGGATTCGACACTAAATCGAACCCCTAAAACGAATGCGGAAGACAAGCTTGAGAAAATCACGTATCACCGATCCTAAAGCACACCACGAATTCGAGCGTACCTTGTTAGCCACGGATTAAACACCAATGCCGATAAGAGGAAGAGAAATTTGGTTCTGTTCGATCCGATGACTTCGATTGGCCTTGAAGGGAAGACGTCGTCGCCTCTTTCGCTTACTGTTCTTTTTGGAGGGAGAGAGGGAGGAAGGAACGTACGTAATGTCAAAAGGTACGTTATCCTTCTCTCTCCTCCCTTATATACGTCCCTCCAAAAAACAAAGAATCGTAACCCTTCATCCATGGGCCCTAATCTTTTTGGGCCGGGCTTTTAGGCCCAACATGGGCGGACGGACCTTAAGCCCATCACATAAAACCATCATTCTCTAATTTCATCCTTTTTATTTTTCTGAACATTTGCTCATGGTTTTCTACAAGAGTAGTAAAGAAAGATGTGCATTGCACACGAGGAATGTCGCGACTTCAAAGGTGTGGAATGTGCTTTAGAAAGAAAAGGAACTCACGTGTATGAATCATATATTCTATAGGTGAAGTTGAGCCTGCTGAAACATATATTCAACTTTCAGAAGAGGAGAAAATGCAAAACACGCAACACAAATGCTATTGACGACAAAAAAGTTAAAAAGGATGATGCTCAATATAAAATTCATCATCCGAAATATAAAAAAAAAGAATTTGAGTTCCTTAAATTAAATTAAATACATTGTAGTGAGATTGTAAGATATTTTGAGTTGAGTAGCATAAGATTATAAAAATTATGAAATTATAAAATTTTTAGTATAATTATAAAAATCCCCAACTTTCATAACATTCCCAATTCTGCTTGGCCTCCAAAAATATCCACTAATCTCTTCAGATTCGCAACGGTGTGAAATGAATGGGAAGTGAAAGCGGCTGATGGAGTAAAGTGACAAAGATAGGCTTAATTGTCTTAACTATCTTGACTACTTTAACCAAAAGATTATTTATCTTATTGTCAAGGTCAACGGTGCGATTTCACTTTAAAAAACAATGCGTAGCCCTAGGCATGGTTTGTAATATGTTGAGGCAAGACTAGCCTTCATCAATGAAATCGTGTATTTGTGTGCTCAAATTATGCAAAGCTAATTCTCCCTTCTTCTATTTAATTTTTTTTTTCGGTATTAGAGGTCTTAGAATGATAAGATAGTATGATCTGTACTCACCATATTATGCATTAGAAATTGAGGCCAGAATGCCTTATATTTATGATGAGAGTTTGGTTGGATATCAAAATCAATCCTGACAAGGTAAGACCTAAAAAAGGCGCAAGGGGACTAACTAATTGCAATTGCTAAAATTCTTGTTCTGAATATAGACCCCTTCGTGGAAGATTGCAAGATATTTTGGGTCGAGTAAAATCATATTATAACAAATATAAAAAATTTAAAATCATGAAGAGCAACCGATGGAGTAAAGTGATAAAGATAGAATTCAATTTGAATTTTATCCTGAATTTTTCTTTTTATTTTAAAAAAATATAATCGATTTTCAGCATATTCTTAAATCGGCATGCGTCGGAAAATGGTCACTCTCTGAAATGACGATGGAAGTGAAAGCGACGTCCACGATCCTTGTCGCAAGCTGATTGACTGCGCTTGAGCTGATTGATCTTTGATGGGTCAATTCATTCTTTTTGGTGTTGATAGGGATATCGAGGTTTTTTGAATGTTGCGGAAAACGAGCGATCAAATAATTGTATAGACAGAAGAAAAAAAAAAATTGGACATCGGATTTACGTGGTTTGATCGTAAATACCTACGTTCACGCGGAGAGCAGCGACGAATTTCATTATAGATCAAACGATACAAATAGATTACACACTCGAGTTACTCACTCAAACATTCTCGCGATGTTTCTCAAACCTCAATTACACCCAATAACGCACCCATATTTAGCCTCGAAATTCCTCAAGAAATAATCTCTCAATCTCACAAAAGAATTATACGCAAATCTTATCTCAAGATTTAATTGGCTACAAACACTAATTCTTCTCGAATGTAATTGCACGAACAAAAAAATAACAAGCCCACTTTCAAGCACTCGATATTTGGAGCTTCAATATTGAACACCAAGCATTCACGCGGCGCTTCAAGACCTTTTTTTTTTGTGATCCACTCCGCATCCCACAACAACGTGCATATATATATATATGCACTTAGAATTCAAGCCAACTTTAGCATCAAATAATATCATATCTTTTATTTCCTTTTATTCTTTTTTTCTTATCCGTTGTTGTTTGACCGAGTTCCAGAAGCCCACACCTACTAGGATAGCCTTGATTTTATTTCCTTTTTTGACACAAAGTCAAACTTCCTGAACTTGGATTCCAACGTAGCTTTATTTCCGTAATCTACAATTCATGGCTTGGTCTCTACAAATCAGCAACTTGAAGTCCAAATATCCACTTTTCTTTAATTTATCTTGGGTTTGGTTTCGTTCATGGACTCAAACTCGAGACATATTATAACACTGAAGGCCGTGATTAATCATGGATTTTATTAAGAGGATCATCTGGAAACGTCAGCTGACCAAGGTTCTCAACCCGATCGAGAAGTTGAATGCGGTACCGATCGCGTACTTTTGTCTTTTTGCTCCTGCCTACCCGTCTTTGATTTGCAGTTCGTCATGGTCGGTTGATCGTGTGGGCCGCCTTTGGTAACGGGGATTCGATCGGTGCTTCCCTGCGCTTGATTTCAACTTTTCGGTTTTTTTGTGGGTGCTTTGAATGGAGATGATTACTACTAGTAATCAAGCAATCAGTGATCTCTCTTCTCCGATGGTTGAAGAAATGGTTCTTGATTTTTTTTTTTTTTGGGAGAACTGGTGACTAGATATCCTCCCTGAGCTCCCAATCGAGACCGGGCTTGGGGCTCTTAGCCTTCCGACAATAGTTTCACTTTTTGAGTCTGTCTTCAGTATTAGCAACTGACACTTCGATGGGATTGTGTATGGTATCGATATACAACCGCATAATTCCATAATTGGCTGGATATTCATAGTATTTCATAAGCTTTGCGGCTGATTTTACCCCTGAAAGCGAAAGCTGTTTGTAAGCTCTTGTTTTGTTCATGTGGGGAAGTTATCTGCGGCTATGATTGCTAGTTCAACCAAGGCACACAATCACACATTTATTCAGTGCATTGAGATTTTTTATCTGATTACTTGACGGCTAGAAGACTTATCTGTATTTGTAAAAATTTCCCGAAGAGCCCTTTCTTTTATGTGGAGAGTCTTTTTCATTTCAATTTCCCCTAATGTTGGCAGTAGTTAAGAAATGCATACTTCAGGTACGTATGTTGGTAAAACACTTGCATCTGCATATCTCTTTATTAAGATGTGGATTTATTTTATTAGATTGTAGGCTTTGCTTAGTCTACACATATAATTACAGTAGGTTATCATTTGCATATTTGACTGGTTCAGTTGTACCCTCTGTCCTCCTTTCTGTACAGACACTCCGAATGCTGGAGAAAAGGGAGAAGGTTCTTATAAAGAAGGCTTCTCAAGAGGTTGAGGAAGCAAAGGAGCTCTCTAGAGCAAATATTAAAAGGGGTACGCTCATTCACCTTAACTTTTCCTGTATTTATGACCTCGCTTTTGTTATGTTATTTCTCGGAGTTGCTTCATTTTCTCAACTTGTCCACTGGTTATTAGGATTGGAGTTGTGTACACATAATTCAGTACAAATCCACATGAACTTGTCCTTACCTTTATTTTTTACTTCGTTTGTGGCAGTCACAGCACTTCAACTAGTCACTGCATTCTGATTTGGACTTTCCTTTCTATCATTGTAACCTTATTACTGGATAACAATTTTAGCACAATCAATTCTTTTACCATTACATTTTGTTGTTTGTGGCTGCAACTTCAATTTCCTATCATTTCACCTATATTGCTTGTTTTCTTTTTCCTTGTAACTCTTGACTTGCAACTATGCAAGATTTTTTTTCCTTTCACATGATACTTGAAACTATATGATGGCATTTATCCATTATGAAAGTTGGCAAGTTGTTATCTTATTGACGTAAGGTTGTGCCGTTGGGAATGCAGTGGCAATTCTATGCTTGAAGAGGAAGAGGCTGTATGAACAGAGAATTGAGCAGCTTAGATATTTCCAACTTCCGATTCGCGATCAGGTGAGCCATCAAGATTCAGTGATTTAGAACTTCCTTGAAATCTGCTTCTAGGAAGAGATGTCTGATATGTGAATGATCCAGATAATAATGTTAGAAGGAGCTAAAGCAAGAACCATGACTGTGGATGCTCTGAGAACCAGAGCAGCTGCAATGAAAGCAATGCAGGAGGCAATGTATGTCCTACGTTTGTTCTCCTTTCTGATTTGTGGAGTGCTGATTTTATTAAATCTTTCATTTTTCTATGCAATGCGGCGTCAATTTCTCATTGCTGCTTCCGGAGCTTGAATTTGCTGGGTGCTCCACTGTCATGCTTTCTTTTGCTCGTAAATCATAGAAAGCTTACCGATGTCCATTTTATCACGGGAATATCAACGATGTGAACAATATCAGGGATACAATTAATGAACAAAATGAGACTATGAAACAAGTGCAAGAGGCATTGTCAGCTCCTTCTGGTGCAGCAGCTGTCTTTGATGAGGTTACCATCCTCAAGCCTTGTTTGATTTAAGTTTTGCTTTTGATCACTGGTCGGGTGGATCTCAAACTACCTTCAGGAAAGTCTATGCTCATCTCTAATCACTTTGCAATTCCAGGATGAGCTTGAGGCAGAGCTTGAAGAACTGAAAGGCCCTGAGTTGGAAGAACAGCTCCTCCTGCCTGCCGCAACAGCTTCTGCTCCAGCTCCCCCTGTTCCTCAGGGGACAGGCAAGGAGGATGAGCTTGCTGATGAGATGGCATTTTGAGCAGGTCAATCTTCTCTTATGTTTTCAAGAGCTACTGTTAAGCATTTCATTGTTGTTGGTCTATCATTAAATTAGGTAACCAAGCTCTTAAGTTGACCGAAATTCCATGGTTTCCTTGACTGCCTATGATTTATTTCTTATCAATGATAAGTGGCATAGGGGAAGACTTTTTTTTTTTTTGTGGCTTTTTTATTATACTGTCATTGTGATCTGATATATCAGTTACATTCCGCAGGTCCGCTGCTCATATTTAATTGAGGTTGTGTAGCACTTGTCCAACCTGTAATAAGGAATACTCTCACTGCTGCCTGTATGCATTCATATTTTTCTTCGGTTCCATACTGGAAAGACATGTTTGTGAAGGTGGCGTGGATTATATATTGTGTTCCTTTGAGACCTGTATTTCGCTTTCTGGTGCTTTCGGTGTGTTTTATTTCAACTTATTGTTGAACATCAAACTTCTCCCTAATGTTTGGAGGACATCTCTGAATATCTCAGGCTAGATTTTTATCTTCTCTGTGTGCCCCCATTAAGATTAATGCAGTCTAATCTTTGAGGAGGGCTTCTTCATCATAAGCGATATGCTTTATCATACCTCCATTGGAAGATACGTTGGTTATTTAGTTATTCACTCGTGGTATTGGCATTGGGTGGTTATGTCAAGTCCCTAGAGGGAGGAGAATCTGGTCAGGCATGTCTCTTATTGTGCAGCCAATGACTCTACAATGATCATCTGTTCTTTGATACTTGTGGCATGATCCACGGATAATGCAAGATTTTTTAAAAGTTCATAGGTATCCATGTTGACGATGGCAGTCAGGAGCTAAGGTTTTTATGTTCTTTAACACTGAAAGTGGCGTGTCTTTTTATCATTTTATCATGTTGGGAGCTCGGTACCATGAAAAGGGCTAATCTAGGACTAGGGGTTCCTTTTATTGAGGCTTTATGTTATCTTTTGTTGGTCCTGTACATTTGGCGGGGTCAATTACTGTTGTTGTGGGGCTGGTTTGAAGGCGGTGTTGATTAGAATGGCTCATTTGCACAGGACGTCTCATCACCGTATACCCGCTGAAATCGACCAACCTTTTATTACTAGATAGTGGAATTTCATTTACTTCAGGACGAGCCTAAAATCACCGGTAGCTTCTTAATTGTTGACTCCACCAGCTCAAAAGTTAAAAATGTGCTTGCCAGAATTTGTCTTTTTATCTCAATTTGGCTTATTAATTTCGATCTAGACAGCATCAAGCTTCCTCAGTGAGTACCATTCCAGTATGTCTATCGATATCCATCTACCTAGTCACATCCCTCAATAGCAAATTAAGGCTTGATTTCACTTTGTTAGCAGGTTTCAGAATCTGCTTAGGTCTTCTGATGTAGCAAATTCGTTTTCCTACCCTTTTTGGCTTCACACCTTTCTCTAAATCGTCAAATATAGATACGCTTAGAGTCTCAAAAAGTAGCTGCCGCAGCACGCCGGCTGGAACTACAAGACACTTGTGGAAAATGGTGCAAGATTAAAATGAGGAGAGGGAGAGCGAGAGAGAGAGAGCGAGAGAGAGAGAGAGAGAGAGAGAGAGAGAGGAGGTGGTTGCTGGCAGAGATACTCTCGTCAGAGTATGTTTCCATTGAGTTGTATAATCAAATTAGACCATCCCCGACCTTTCAAGCATAAATGCAAAAGTGCTGTGTCATTCAAAGAGAGTCAGCTGACCTTTATTACAAGCCGTCGGAAGTTTGGATTACGCATCGGACTAAAGGCAACAACATACTCGCACTATGTGCTTTGTCAGTTTCACAGAATTGCCTTAGAATCCGAGAGAACAATTGGATGCGACTCTGATGAATATGCATGCCATTTGGCTATGCGGTATCTAATTTTCCAGTGTTGACATCTCCAAGTAGTTCAAATCATCAGTAATTCCCACCTGCAGTTACATTTCAGCATCAGAACTTCGGTCAAAGAAACTAGAGAAGATCAGCTAAAGCTAAAACAGTTACTTTAAAGGAGCAGCAGAATCAGAGATTCATGGATTCGAGAACTTAGGTTTTGCTAGAGATTTCTATTAGCGCCCTTTTGATACATATAAGTTTGGTTGTTATCTAGGATGGTCAAGCAATCTTTTTGCATTTTCGTGCAATTTCTTTGGAAATCAAAAGTGACCCTGCATGGACATTTATTTTGTACTATTGTAAACACTCAAACAATGTAAAAGATGAATTGATCTAAATGCAGGAACAGAAAAGAAAACCCGCAATCCATCGGGTGTTTATATAACATGATATAGAAATCATGAGATATATGTTGAGAAATGAGTGGTACAAATCAGCAAAAGCCGGACTGGACATCGGCCATAACACCATCTTTGAGTCTTCTTGGTCATTTTCTTCAAATGTCGCCTTAACGAACTAGTTCTAGACTAGGCATTCATTTCACTCAATGCAAGCAAGAACAATCATGAAGATTCAACCAAATGCAATTACATCTAAAGCAATTCATGATCATAAAACATGGGCTTCGTAAGACCATTAATTAATTATTTTGTGATTGTCGATACTTGGCTATCCTTTACGTTCGTAAACGGTGGTCGAGATCGGATGATCCCTAGTTTAGGGCCTAAGTTTTGTCCCTTTGGTTTCCCCCATGAGTATGCATCGACCCTAACATACATTTAAAAAAATCACATACATAAAGGAAAGGCCATGCACTTTGGCCGAGAGAGCTTGTTTCTCACATAATAAATCAATATGAAGTGAACCTAGAAGAGGGTCACTTGTTCATCACTAGACAATTCAAGTCATTTCAATCTTTGCAATTAAGGACAAAAAATTTGTATATTTGCAAATGAGTCCCTAAAGAAAGCTTTTCATGTTTGCAGATGATGACCTCAATTTTATTGAAATTATGAAATAAACTTGGAAGTTCTTGGGAAATAAATTCTGGAACTGGGCGCGAAGTTGTCAACAAAATTGGTGTCAAAAGAAAGCTAAGATAATTATCTTCAACGTTCGTGTTTTGAGGATTTTCAGATTAGGACTTTAACTTCATTGAAATAACGAAAACAACTTCAGGTATCCAAGAAAAACCTGGACGTGGAATGTTCCGCACACTGATAAGGTCATTTGGGTACCTTAATGGGTTCCGAATTCAATGAAAATAATGTCAAAAAGAAATTGAAAAGTCCTTTACAACCTTCATGAAGAAATTTGAAGAAATTTTTTTGAAATTTCATCACAAAAATTTGTAAAAAAATGATGAATGATTGAATGATTGAATGTCTATTGTGGAAAAACAGAAGTCAGCAAAGCACTATAACTTTGAGAAGCCCACAAAAAATAGCGAACGATGTTTTTATTTTCTGGAAATTTTTGAAAACAAAGAATAAGATACAAGGAACATTTCTCATGAAGACATCATCATTAGATTCTAAGCTTACGATTTTATAAAAATCGAGGAATAGACAAATGTCGGATCAGAATAAACAGTTTTCTTGACATCACTGGAACTTTGTGGGTACCTTTAGTTGAGTTTTCCCCTCGTGGAAATGCTCGGGTGTTTGGCAACCCATGCCAAGGGGCTTTCGGCCAAATGTTGACCTTTGGAAAGTTAAAAGCCTAATACTAATAGCAACTAGCATTGGACTTTCAGTATTTGGACAAATGCTAGTTTTTTGATTTTGCCCCTCTATTTAACTATTCATCTTCTTCGTGGAACAATGGTTGGCAAAGGGCGGGCAAGGGTCGTCTAAACTAGGCAACTGTCATTGGGTCTCATAATCTCAGGTTGCCCTTGCCTGGGGTCGCACAACCCTCGTCTGGGTCTCGCGTGACCCTAGCAACCTAGGCGGCGGTTGCCTAGGTTGTGCGCCGCTTGGGTCACCACACCAGTGAAGGGTTTAGGTTCTTAAAAAATAAAAACTATAGTCAAAACCCCTTACAAAAGGTTTTTTCCCAAACACTCATTGAATTTAAAGTCCATTTACAAAGAATTTTTACTAAACATAATTTGCATTTCCTCAAAAAACTTTAGCTTTCAACATTTGCATTACATCCAAAGCCTACTAGGAAAGTTGAATCAAACACACCTTGTGTAAATTGCTAAAAATAGCAAATGACATTTGAAATTTCTGAAAATTTTTGTCAAGCTAGGATGAAATGTAATAGACATTTCTCCATGAAGACACCAACGTCATATTCCAATCGCACGATTTTGTAAAAATCGCAGAACATATGAAGTTTAATCTGGAAAATGGTTTTTATGGATGATCAGACCAATCAAATCACTTTTGAATTTCATGAAAATTTTATATACTCTAGTCTAGATGTTATGAGCAAGATCATTAAGGCATCGGCTTAAAAATCCAAATACAAAAATTTCTAAAAAAAAATCAAGCAACAACAAATGTCAATCAAAACATAACATTCAAAACAGAGCAAATTAGATTTCCAGATCTAAGCGTGATATTGCAAAGCAACTTTAACCTAGTAAATGAAGTCCAATCTAAGCATATAATATATCAAATTGAAGCTTAGTAAGATATTTCGCGTTGTGCAGAATCAGATTATAAAAATTATAAAAAATAAAAATTTTAAAATAATGAAGAACTATCGTTGGTGCAAAATGATATAGATAGGCTTAATTTCCTAAACTCTTGATTTTAGATCTAATTTTAATTCTACCTCGAACCCTCTTTTTTTTTTTTTTTTTTTTTTTTTTTTTTTTTTTAAGCTTTAATTGGAGGAAAAAGGTTGCTCAGGGCTAATTACCTTGACTCTTTTAACTAAAAATTATTAATCTTCTTGTCAAGATCAAGAATACCATTTCACTTTAAAAAGCAATGCGCATCACTTCAAAAATTAAATTAAATATAATTTATAAATAGTATAAGATATTTTTATGCCTAGTAGAATCAGATTATAAAAATTATAAAAAATTGAAGATTCCAAAATAATGAAGCACTATCATTCAAGTAAAACGATAAAGATAGGCTTAATTTCCATAATTTCTAACTATAGATTCAATTTCAATTCTACTTGAAACCCTTGCTTACCTAAAAAAGAATCATAAACTATAAACTTTCAGTATATTCTCAATTTTTTTCCGTGTCTAAAAGTAATCGTTAATTTCTTCATAATTATTAATGGGGTTAATACCCTAGAAAACCCCAAATTGGTACACTTGTGACAAATTTACCCCAAACTATTTTTTTGACCATGAAAAACCTCAAACTGGTAAACTCGTGACAAATTTACCCGACTAACTATAAAAAACCCCAAACGGTACACTTATGACAAATTTATCCCAAACTAATTTATTTGACTGCAAAAAACCCTAAATTGGTAAATTTGTGACAAATATACCCTCTGCTAAATTGGATTAATACCACAAAAAATCACAAAAATTGTAAACTGTGACAAACGGAGCGTAAAATCCTAAATTGGTATACCGGTTAAGCATTACGTGCCATTAACTTAATACTTTGAGAATAAAATTTAACGAAAAACTAACATAGGGTAAATTTGTCACAAGTGTATCAGTTTGGGGTAAATTTGTCAAAGGTATACCAGTTTGGGGTTTTTGGTGGTCAAAAAAATAGTTCGGAGAAATTTGTCACAAAGTATTCTGCCGTTTGGGGTTTTTCAGGGTATTTGCCTTTATTAATATTAAGGCTACTTATAGATTCATTATTAGAATCTGTGTTTTCATCGGTAGCCTCACCTTCAAATAGAAAAACAACAGCATTATAATGCTTATAATTTTGATGAAATTATGGGCGATTTTTTTAACACGGAGCGAATTTAGGATTGTAACGAAAGTTTGGAGATTTTCTTTTATAAAATATATTTCAAGGCGAGTGAAAGTGACGTCCCGTGGATATGCCGACCGCCTCAGCAGTAAAGCGCAGAGAAGGCGACTTCGTATAAGAAGAGAGAGCGTCGGTGTTCACCTCACAAATTCCACTATAGCGCCACCGTCTCGCGATCGCCATATCCGCGTAGATCTCGCTTTCTGTTCGATCCCTCGACCGGCATCGAGCTCCATCATCAGTTTTCCGAGGTTTGTACGTCCTGTCCGCGTAGATCTCGCTTGCCACTAGTAACCAAGCAATCAGTGATCTCTCTTCTCTAATGGTTGAAGAAATGGTTCTTGATTTTCTCTTTTGGAAAACTGACGATAGTTTTGCTTTGGGTCTGTCTTCGGTATTGGCAACTGACTCTCCTGCGTGGTTGTGTGATTGTGTGTGGCATCGATACGCAAGCACATAATTGAATAATTGGCTGGATATTTATAGTAGCAATTCGTAAAGCTTTGCGGCTGATTTTACTCCTGAAAGTGAAAGCTGTTCGTAAGCACTCGTTTTGTCTTTCTATGCAATGCGGCATCGCTTTCTTATCGCAGTTTCTTGAGCTTGAATTAGCTGGGTTCTCCACTATCGTGCTTTCTTTTGCTCGTAAATCATAGAAAGTTTACCGATGTCCATTTTATTATTGGAAATATCGATCACGTGGACAATTTCTTGGATGAGATCAATAAACTAAATGAGACCATGAAACGAATGCAAGAGGCAGTGTCAGCTCCCTGATGCAGCGGCTGACTTTGATGAGGTTAGCATCCTCATGCTTTGTTTGATTTTAGTTATGCTTTTGATCGCCGGTTGGGTAGATCTCAAACCACCTTCTGGAAAGTCCATGCTTATCTCCGATCACTTTGCAATTCCAGGATGACCTTGAGGCAGAGCTTGAAGAACTGGAAGGCGCTGAGTTGGAAGAACAGCTCCTTCTGCCCGTCGCAACAGTTTCTGCTGCTCCAGTGCATGATATAGCTGGCCTGCTTCCAGCCCTCTGTTCCTCAGGGGACAGACAAGGAGGATGAACTTGCTGATTTGCAGGCTGAGATGGCATTTTGGGCAGGTCGATCTTTTCTTATATTTTCAAGAGCTACTGTTGAGCATTTCATGTTGTTGGTCTATTATTAAGTTGGGTAACCGAGCTCTTAAATTGACCGAAATTCCATCTTTTCCTTGACTACCCTATGATTTATTTCTTTTTGAGTGACAAGTGGCGCAGAAGAAGAAGGCTTTTTTTGGCTATTTTATTATACCGTCATTGTGATCTGATATATCGGTTACATTCCACAGGTCTTGCCGCTCATAGTTACCTGAGGTTGTGTAAAGACTTGTCCAACCCGTACTGTGGAACATTCCCACTGGTGCGCACATACATCGATATTTTCTATGGTTCCATACTGAAAAGACATGTCGGTGGAGGGTGGGCATAATCAAAAGATCTCCCCCTTTGAGACCTGCATTCTGCTTTCCGGTGCTTCTACTGTGGTCACTTATTTTTTTTCCAACTTCATGTTGAACATTAAACTTCTCCTTATGGTTTGGAGGACATCTTTAAATATCTCAGGTTAAATTTTTATCTTCCATGGGTGCCACTGCTAAGATTAATGCGGTCTAGTCTTTGAGGATGGCTCCCTTATCATAAGCCATATGCTTTATACTGTCATTGTGATCTGATATATCAGTTACATTCCACAGGTCTTGCTGCTCGTAGTTGCCTGAGGTTGTGTAAAGACTTGTCCAACCTGTATTGTGGAACATTCCCACTGCTGCGCATATGCATCGATATTTTCTATGGTTCCATGCTGAAAAGACATGTCGGTGAAGGGTGGGCACAATCAAAAGATGTTGCCCTTTGAGGCCTGTATTCTGCTTTCTGGTGCTTCTACTGTGGTCTATTATTTTTTTTCAGCTTCATGTTGAACACTAAACTTCTCCTTATCGTTTGGAGGACATCTTTAAATATCTCAGGTTAAATTTTCATCTTGACTGTGTGCCCCCGTTAAGATTAATGCAGTCTGATCTTTGAGGAGGGTTTCCTCATCATAAGCGATATGCTTTATCATACCTCCATTGGAAGATACGATGGTTGTTTAGTTATTCACTTGTGGCATTGGCATTGGGTAGTTATGTCTAGTCCCTAGAGGTAGGAGAACCTGGTCGAGCATGTCTCTTATTGTAGAGGCAATCACTCTACAATGATCGTGTGTATATTGATGCTTGTAGCATAATCCACGGATAGTGCAAGATTTCTCCACCAGCTTTTAAAAGATTTAGCAGTATTGAGATTCCTCAGTAAGTACCATTCCAGTATCTTTATAAATATCCATCTACCCAGTCACATCCCTCAATAGCAAATATGGGCTTGATTTCACTTTGTTAGTGGGTTTCAGAAGTTGCTTGGATCTTTTGATAGCAATTTCATTTTCCTACCTTTTTGGTTTCACGCGTTTTTCTAAATCATCAAACATAGATGCGCTCAGAGTCTGTCAAAAAGTAGCAGCTTCCGCCTTGCTTGAGAGCGAACTTATTCATGCTTTCTTAACTATATTTTTACTGGACTAATTATTTAGCAGGTGAGCAGAAAATGTTGCTCGGAAAAAAATCGTGAAGTCCGCCATCTGTTTAGATGTTGCTATTTATAGTGTTGTCCGCCATATAGGCCACAGATATGGGGATTTGGGTGTTGGTCGACCTAGTATGATGCTTTGTGGACGTGGCTATATCTGTGCTCATGGGAATTACCTCCTGGTACATGTGTTCTAGCTGTTCTTTGGGTTCTGGAAAATTGTTTGAGCACCGCTGTATGAGTGTTAAATTTTACTGTCAAATTGTTAGGTTATATAACACGTGAAAATTGATTAGTGCATCATGTTAAGATTTTACTTTATGTTTGTCATAGTTGTACAATTTTTGTGATTTTTTGTGATATTAATCAAATTCAAAAGATGACATATTTGTCACAAATATATTAGTTTGGAGTTTTTGGTTGTCGACAAAATTAGTTTTGGGTAAATTTGTCATATGTATATCGATTTAGGGTTTTTTACGGTCATTATGGGTAAATTTGGCACACGTATACTAGTTTGGAATTTTTTTGTGATCAAAAAATTAATTTGAAGTAAATTTATCATAAGTATATCGGTTTGGTATTTTTTAGGGTATTAACTCTTTTTTAAATAAGAGCTCAAATAATAATGATCGTCTCAAATAAGTGCTTAACTTTGCCTCAGGGATGCACTAGCCATCGCCGCTACCCCATCAATGATGGGGCGGGGGCCATAGGCAGCAAAGCTCCCTCTTGCCCTTTGTGTGTCTTTTTTGTTTTTTAAGTTTTTCTTTTATGGAAAGAGAAAAACAAAAAAGTAAAAAAGGAAAAAATTTCAAAAAATTTAAAAGACAACTTGCCCTTTCACTAGTTGGTGAGTTCAAGTCTTTTCTTTTTTTGGACTGATATGGTCACTTTAGTCTTTTATTCTAATTAAAGTCAATTCCAGGTTTTTACTTAAGAAAATAATAATACTTCAAGTTTTTATTTGAAATTTTTCTTAAAAAATAAAATTGAAATATTCAAAAAAAATTTCTTGAAATAAAGTAATGACGATTTAATAATAAAAAAAGTAACCGTTTTCTAAGATAATATTTCATTGAAAAATATAATATTGAGTTTTTTTTTTTTTTTTGTGAAATAAACGCGATATTCATACTATCGTCTTGCTTGGGGACCCATCGACGATAACTTTATCGGACCAGTGCCTGAATTGTTTAAAGAACTCAAAAACGTGGACCTGTAAGAAAAGGGGAGAGAGAGCTGCTCGAGCGAGACCGGGCTCTCTTCCCATTGGTTGCTTTCTTAACTCTCACCTGACGCGTGGAATTCCATTACACACCTACTGTTCGTTATATGAACAGTCGTGCCCGGTGGGGCCCGCCTCGTCAGCCAAGGTCCAAATCCCTTATTGTTGCGCGACTTACGGAGAGGAGAGCCACGGCGAGAGGGCGATGGAAAGTTGGAAACTGCGGTTCCAATTTGATTTTACCATTTTCAAATTTTAGCAAAGCTAACTCTTCTTCTTCTTTTTTTAATTTCAATGAATAGAGCTAACTCTGTGTTATCTTGGTCTAAGATGCCCCTAGATGTACTAATCGTATGAGACGATTACTCGGCTTTTAAAAACTTGAGAGGCAACAATCTGTTGAAAGTTGTGTCTAAAATTGTTTTAGAAAAAATCGAATGTTAAGTTGCTCATATCGACAATCCGTGCACCCAACTTCCTCTCTTTTCAATGTCTATGGACAAAAGCTTTGTGGCTCCGCTTCTTGCAAAAGGAAGAAGAAAATCACCATTCCTATAATTTCGTCATTATTATCAATGATGGCCCTATGTGTTGCCATGGCAGTACTATGGCAACCAAGAAGAAAATGGAAATCAGGTAGTGATCTCCTTCTTTTTCAATTGAATGTTCTATGGCAAGCTTTAGAGAGGATGTATTGCAACCTCAATCAGTGACAGGAGTTGTTTTTTAATTAAATTTGGTCCCATTTCTGACCAATGTGCTTATGTCCTTGTTGTACAATAATTCCAAATTTACTCGCAACGCATTTTGCAATTTTATGGAATTCAATACAAAATTTGGAATGTCAATCCCAGAACGCTTTTGTTAACGGCAGAAGAATGAGGGACAATATTTTATTGGCCCAGGAACTTTTTGCAGGTTTCCATCTTACTCCGTATCCGCCAAGTGTGCCATTAAGGTAGATTTTCATAAGGCGTATGATACCCTCGATTGGGACTTTTTACAGCTTGTGTTGCAGGCTTTTCAGTTTCCTCCGCACTTCATAAAGTTGGTTATGGCTTGTGTTCGATCTCCTACCTTCTCTATATCTATCAACGGTGACCTTCATGGGTTCTTTCCGGGCGGTAGAGGTGTAAGGCAAGGGGACCCAATGTCTCCATACCTCTTTACGTTGGTGATGGAAGTCTTTTCTGGCATATTGATGTCTCGTACCTCCAATCCGGACTTTAAGTATTACTGGAGATGTAAGCCAATTCAGCTCTCCCATCTTTTCTTTGCTGACGATGTGTTCTTGTTCTGTCAAGCGGATTGGCCTTCGATTGTTATGCTCAAAACAGGGCTTGATTTGTTCTTTGCCTGGAGTGGTCTGCTTCCAAACAAGCGCAAGAGTGAAATTTTCATGGCTGGCGGTGAGCTTTCTAGCCGGAACAAGATTCTATGGGCGTTCGATTTCCAAGAAGGAAAACTTCCAGTCCGGTACCTTGGTGTTCCTATTATTTCTTCTAGACTGAACAGAGCCGATTGTATCGCATTGACAGACCGTATCACTGCCAGAATTCAATCCTGGACGCACGATTTCTCTCTTTTGCGGGTAGGCTTCAGTGATACGTTCGTCCTTCACTCTATCCAAGCTTCTTGGACGAGTGTATTCACTCTTCTTGCGTCGGTTCTTGCGGATGTGGAACACATAATGAGGCAATTTCTCTGGAATGGAACTTTGTTGGGCCGAGGAGGAGCCAAAGTGGCTTGGGAGGATATTTGCTGCCCCAAGGCCAAGGGGGTCTCGGCGTTTCGTAACATTAAGCAATGCAATAGGGCTTACACGGTCAAGTACTTATGGATTCTTTTCTCGACAAAGAATCGTTATGGTGCCGTTGGATTCACTCGGTATTTCGAAAAGAAGAATTTCTGGATTGCCAATACTCCAGGACGTGCTCCTCGGATGTGGAAAAAGATCCTCCAAAGACCATATTTTCGTTCGTCGTTTAGGTGGATTGTTGGTAATGGTTACTCCATTTCGCTATGGCACGATTATTGGCTCTCATGTGGGCCGTTGGATTCGTGTGTTCCTCCGCGTTTAGGGAGTCCATTGGTCTTCCAAACGTGCGTAGAGCCGCCGATCCGTATACTCCGGTTGGTGCTTGCTCTTAAAAGTCTCCTAGAAAGATGGTCAATTGCCCTCCCGCCCTTATCATCTATGCACGACAAATTCATTTGGTGTCATGAACCTTCGGTAAGTTTTCTCGTTGCTTCGACTTGGGATTTTATCGGGGTAAAAGGAATCCCGTCCAAAGTGGGCTTCCTTTGTTTGGGATAATGCCCTCGCACCTCGTTATCAATTCATTTTGTGGCTCATAACGAAGAACCGTCTTCCTACTCGGGACGTTGCTATTATCCTATGGGAGAATTGATTATTGTGTTTGTGTTTTTGTAATGAAGTTCCGAACTCGTAATCATCTTTTCTTTGGTTGTCGCACTTTGGCTCCTCGGCCTTCTTTTGGGCCGCCACCGCAACATCCCATGGAAAAATAGAAGTTGGAATGAATTACCTACTTGGGCTACCAAGTTTTTCAGTGGCAAAGACTTCTATCACAAGATGGTTTGTTTCTCTTTCGGTGCTTTATGCCATTCGATCTGGAAGATGAGGAACGCTGCTATCTTCCGGGATGAGACAGTTGCTATTTCTGCACTTAAGAATCATCTTATCAAATCAGTTAGAGATAGAGCTATCTCTTTTTCGAAGGTCTCTCCTTCTCCGAGGAACAAAAGACTTCAAAGGTGCTGGGGATTCGATCCGGCGGTTTTTCGCTCAATGATCGTGTTTCGCTCGCTTTGTTTTAGTTCTCTCCGTTCTTTCCGTTTCGGTTGTTGCGGTGGGTCTTCCCGCGGTTGTAGTTCCCTCTTCCTTATTTGTCTGGCTTTTCTTTTACATCGGCTTCCCTTCACTCTTGATCTGAGAGTGTAGGTTATGGATCCGATCTTTTGTATTTGTCCTTCCCTTTTATATATTTACCTTTTACCAAAAAAAAAAAAAAAAATACAAAATTTGGCATTTTGAGGTCGGGTTATGTTCTCCTTCATTTTCAATCAAAGGAGATTAGGAAATCTCTTTCGATAGGGCTTTTAATCGATAGATTAAATGCATTGAGTATTTTATCTGTATTCATCTTTGTTAAAGTTTGTAAGCGTCAAAGTACATATTTGTAGATTGACCAACTATAGTAATATATCAATGCGGAAGCTATCCAAGATCGTGCAATTTATATCAACACGAAATTATTAGAGAAGATAAACAAGGAATAATAAGGGATGTCAAAGATTTATGTGATTTGATACTAAGTGTTGATATTAATCTATTAATAATCGAAGAATTTAAGTTTAAAATTGCTTACGCGCTCAAGTGTTTTTTATATCTAAATTAAATCCATACCTCAAGTGTTTATTAATACACTCCCTTAGATGTAAAGCTCAAGCACAAATTACCGGATACTCGAGCCCTGCCCACGACCACAAATTACCGGGTATTCGAGCTCAAGCTAAAGCGCTCGTCCGGGCCGAAAAACAAGAATCACGAACTCCTTATTCCTCTTTCTTGCCTGCACTGCTTTTAAGGAATCTGCCGCGCGGCCCATGTGCAGCTCCCTTAACAAAACGAGAACAAACTCTCCTTCTTTACTGTGCAATCATGTCTTTTCGACCAAAAAAAAAAAAAAATCATGTGAAGAGCTGAGAAAAAGAAATCCTACATTTTCCTTTTTCTTTTCTTTTCATTTCTAATTACCCTAGTCCCACGTTGCTTTCTTTTCATCCCCTGGTCGAAAGATCTCGTATTAATAGGTTTTAAATTATGCATGTTAATTTCCCCGGGACATATGGTATAGTTTTCTGAAACTAGGTTACTGATTCAAGTTCATATGTTCTTACAGGATAGAATGCGGAGTTACCTTCCCCAATGTAAGTATTTTGAGTTGATGTGATTTAGTTGGATTAAGATACTTATTTAGCGAATAATACGGCTGCTCGTGAGAGGGTGATGGATATCGCATCTCAAAGCTCATAATTTTGTGACCAATGCACATAATATGAGCTTTTTTTCCCCTTTTTTTATTGCCGAAAGATCCTATGAGACTGTGACGACAGTGTGATTGAAATTTGAGAGTAATATTCCTGACTAAAATGAGGTCGCGCTCTGCATCCTCCTCAATTATTGATAATTCTTTTTTGTTGGTCGGTTGATGATAATATCTTCACGCGCCATGCGTAACCCCACCTTCAGCGAAAAGCCTGGAAATAGAAAATTGCAGAGGGTAAAAAGGAGTACGAGGGGACATTGGGATGCGCGTGGAAAAACCGAAAATGGGCACCGGAAGAACGCATAGGATGCTAAGAACATGGGATCGAATATGGGTCAAATGGTCATAACACTGTGCGAGGGACTTACTATATAAACCGCGCTGCGGAAAACAAAGGAGAGGCGCTAGTTTTGCTGTCGGAGAACGAAGGAATTGGAGGCGATGGAGACCTTCTGTTCAGGCATGGAAAACATCAGTATAAAGCTCGCCAATTTCTCCGGCGGACCACCGTGCCGCGATCTCCAAACCCGCCTCGATCTCGCTCTCGCTCTCCGTCTGATCCCTCGCCGGGCGTCCAGGTCCCCCGTCGGTTTTCCGAGGTTCGTATGCGCTTTGCCGCTGTTTGTTTCTGCGGATTGATCGACCCTGAAAGGATTGCTCTGGATTGGTTTGGTTCGTTTTTTGTGGTGTTGATAGGATATCGAGGGTTTCCTTAGGGCCGTGATCAATCATGTTTAGCTGGATGCGCTGGCTTTTAAAGAAACTTAATCTGGAGACCGACGCTCAGCGTCTGTCCACGACGATGGACAAGTTGAACATGGTACAGTTCCTGCGCTTGATTTTGAGTTTTCTGCTTCTTTTTTTTTTCTTTTCAATTGTTGAAGAAATGGTTCTGGGTTTTATTTTTCGGGAAAACCGACGAGCAGATGTACTTCCTTGAGCTCCCAATGGGGACCTGTGCCTGGGACTTTTGGGTCCATTTGGTTCAATTTTGAGAAAATGGCTTTGCATTCCTCAAATATCTTTGAATGGATGGGCATTTTGTGAAAACTTTGAGAAAATGGCTTTGCATTCCTCGAATATCTTTGAATGAATGGTCATTTTGCGAAGGCAAAGGCGTTTGGTGTATATTTTGCAAAGCAATTTAAGGTGAAAAGAAAAAGAAAAGAAAAAAGGGAGGAGGAGATGCAGCTGCGTGAAGAGGGGAAAATCGTGGGGAGGTGGCTCGATAGTGGTGGTGGTGGTGGGGAGGTGGCTGGTGGCTGGTGGCGGTGGCGGGAGGCGGCTCGTTTGAGGTCGGTGACCTTAGGTGACGCCTTGGGTTGCGCAACCCAGCCGCTTGTGTCATGCCGACCTTAGGTGACGCCCTGGGTCGCTCCACCTCAGCAGCGGCACCTGGGTCGCCTGACCTCAGGCGAGGCTTCCTAGCGGCCAGATCTAGCCGCTTGCGGCTGAGCGCCGCCCGCCAGTTGAGCTTCGCGGTGGAGCAGCAAGTCCAAATCCAAGGAAGAAGACGATAAACAGTATTTTTTGAGGGCGAAATGGGAAAATATGATTATCAGTGAAAGCAATATTAAAAAGAAAATAAAAAAACTCATTAAACCTTAAATTAGCATTCCAAAAATGACCTGCTTTGGGCTTTCAGCATTAAATGCTAACATTTGGCAAATGGAGTCTAAAAAATTTTAGCCTTCTAGCGATAGTTTCGCTTTCGATAATTTTTTTTTTTTGAACTACGCTTTCGATAATTGAGTCTCCATTTGATTGTGTATGGAATTGATGCGACTGCATACTTCAATAATTGGCTGCATATTCATAATGATCCATAACCTTTCCGGCTTATTTTGCCCCTGAAAGCGTAAGCTGTTTGTTTTGTTCTTTTTCACATGTGGATGTTATCTGCGGCTATACGTGCTAAGTTCAACCAAGGCACAGAATCACACATTTATTCAGTGCATCCAAATTTTTTTATCTGATTATGTAACGGGCAGAAGACATGTATTTGTAAAAATTTCCCGAAGAGTCCATTCTTTTACGTGGAGAGTCTTTTTTATTTTGATCTCCCCTGATGTTGTGAGTAATTAAGAAATGCATGCTTCAAGTACGTATGATAGTAAAATCCATGCATCTGCATTTCTTTATATAAGATGCGGATTTATTCGATTAGATTATAGGCTTAAATAAGATTGAACTTTAGTCTATGCAAATAATTACGGTAGGTTATGTCATTTGTATATTTAACTGGTTCATTTGGCTCCTCTGTCCTCCTTTCTGTACAGAGACTCAGAAAGCTGAAGAAAGAGGCGCAGGCTTTCGAAAAGAATGCTTCTGGAGAAGTTGAGAAAGCGAAGGAGTTTATAAGAGCAGGAAATAGGGAGGGTACGGTCATTCACTTCGACTTTTTTCCTGGATAGATACCTTTTACGCCTTTGCTTTTGTTATGTTGTTTCTCGGAGTTGCTTCATTTGCTCAACCTGTCCACTGGTTATCAGGAATGGAGTTTTGTACATGATAATTCAGTGCAAATCCACATAAACTTGTCCTTACATTCATTATTTCATTGTTTGTGGCAGTCAAAGCACTTTAATCTGTCATTGCATTCTGATCTGTGCTTTCCTTTGTATAATTGTAACCTTACTACTGGATAGCAATCTTAGCACGATCAATTCTTTTACCATTACATTTTGTTGTTTATGGCCACAACTTTATTTTTTTCATTGCTTGTTTTCTTTTCCCTTGTAACTCTGACTTGCAACTATGCAAGATTTTTTTTACTTTCATATGATACTGGAAGCTCTATGATGGCATTTATCAATTATGGAAGTTGGATAGTTGTTATCTTATTGAGGTAAAGTTGTGCCTTTGGGAATGCAGCTGCAAAATTATGCTTGAGGAAGAAGAGGCTGTATGAACAGCAGATTGAGCAATTTAGACATTACGAATTTCAGATTGGGGAACAGGTGAGCCATCAAGATTCAATGATTCAGAACTTCCTTGATATCTGCTTCTGGAATTGGATGACTGATATGGGAATGGTCCAGATAATAAAGTTGAAAGGAGCAAAAGCAAAAACTGAAACTGTGGATGCTCTAAAAATTGCAGCAGCAGCAATGCAAGAAATGGAGAAGGCAATGTATGTCCTACTTTTGTTTTCCTTTCTGAATTCCAGAATACTCATTTTGTTGATATTTGTTTCTTTCTATGCAATGTGGCAGCACTTTCTTATTGCAGTTTCTTGAGGTTGAATTAGCCGGGTGCTCCATTATTGTGATTTCTTTTGCTTACTGATGTCTATTTTTTCACGGCAATATTAATGGTAGGGGTAAGATAATGAATGAGGTTGATCTAATGGCAAGCTCGAGACAAACTCAAGATTCATTGCCAACTACTTCTGGCGCAGCCACTGAAGTTGATGAGGTTACCATCCTCGCACTTTGTTTGATTTTAGTTGTGCTCTTGATCACCGATTTGGTGGATCTCAAATTACCTCCCGGAAAGTCCATGCTTATATCTTATCACTTTGTAATTCCAGGATGAGCTTGAGGCGGAGCTCAATGAACTGGAAGGAGCTGACCCTGTTCCTCAGAGGACAGCCGAGGAGGATGAACTTGCGGCTTTGCAGGCTGAGATGCCACTTGGAGCAGGTCAATCTTCTCTCCTTTTTTCAAAAGCTAGTATTAAGCATTTCATTGTTGTTGGTCTATAAGTTAGGTAGCTCTTAAATTGGCCGAAATTCCATTTTTTCCTTGGCTGCCAACGATTTCTTTCTTCTGTATGGTAAGTGGTATAGGAGAAGACGACTTTTTCTTTGGCTATTTTGTTATAGTCATTCTGATCTGATATTTCAGTTACATTCCACAGGTCTTGCTGCTCATAGTTAATTGAGGCTGTTTAAAGACCTGGCCAACCCCGTATCATGGACATTAAGGTTTTCATGTTCTCCAATACCAAAAGTTGGGGTGTGTTTTTATCATTTTAACCCATCAAGGGAGCTCTGTACCACGACAGTATCCAGGATTCCTTTTTATCGAGTCTTTGCTTTATCTTCCGTTTGTCCTGTATATTTGGCGGGTTGATTACTATTGTTGTGTGGGGGTCTTTAAGGCGGTATTGGAATGGCTCATTTTCCAAGGACTATTCCTCCCTTTGTGCCTGCTGCAATGAGCTGACCTTTTCTTACTAGATGATGTGGAATTTCATTTTCTCGGAGAGAACCTCAACAGTAGCTTCTCGATTGTGCACCAACTTGCAAAGTTGGGCTGTGCTGTTCATAATTTTTACTTCGATCTCGAGTGGGCTTCTTGGTTTTGATCTTAGGACAGTCTCGAGCTTCCTCTGGAAGTACTATTTCTGTGTCTATGGATATCTATAACCTAGTCATATATCCCAGAAGAGCAAATAAAGGCCTGATTTCAATTTGTTAGCAAGGTTTCAGACGCTGCTCGGATCTTCTGATGCAGCAATTTCATATCCCTACCCTTTTTGCTGCACGCATCTCTCTCGGCAAATCTGGCAATGTAGATGCGCAAGATTAGAGAGGGAGAGAGAGAGAGAGAGAGAGAGGGGCAGGCTGCTTGTGGTTCAGGGAAAAGAGGGAGGGTTAGGCTGCAACATAGCTCGTATTTTTTGGCTGGAAACACAAGACCCTTTCGGAAAAAATGGCCATCCGCAAGATTAGACCGAGGGAGAGAGAGAGAGAGAGAGGTCCGCGCGAGTTCGCTGAGGCCTGGCTATTCTCAAATCTTGTCCAAAATCGTCCCCGGAAACAAAAATTTACCAAACGCGATTCTTCGTCCCAAACTTTTGGTTCAGGGAGGGCGAGCTCGCTCACTGCCGACGAGGCTCGCGACGCTCCGTGAGCGTCGCCGCCCTCGTCGGCGTCGGGCCGCCGATCCGGCGATTGGCCAAATGAAGAAGAAGAAGAAGAATAGAAAAAAAGGGAAAAAAAAAAAGGAAAAGAAAAAGAAAAAAAGAAAAAAGAGGAAAAAAAGTAAAAAAGTAAAGAAATTATTTAAAATTTATTTAAAAATCAAAAGAAATTAATTTGGAATAGAATCAATTAATACGGTACCAAACACAATTCTATTTCAGAATCAAAATTTTAAATAGCTACCAAACGCGCTTTTTTACTCGGGGTTAGTTTCCCAATAAAAAAATAATCATTTCTAGCCGAATCGCTCCCGGAATGTAATCGTTGTTAGCTGCCATAGCTCGTCAGCTGGAATGACAAGACCCTTTTGGAAAATGGCGTAAGATTAGAGAGAGGCATGCTCTTTCAAAGTATGCTTATCCTTTTGGAAAATGGCGCAAGAGGGAGGGAAGGAGGGAGGCATGCTCTGTTGTATGATCAAAATTACATATCACCCCCAATCTCATCAAGCATTAAAACCGATTCAGCTTGCACATTCAGAGAGGGTCAGCTAATATTTATTACAAGTCTAGGAATCTGCTCTTTCAGTTTAATAGATTTGCATCAGAATCCGAGAGAAATTGGATGCGACGCCTGGTGTATATGCCATTTGACTCTGTGGTATCTAAGTTCCCAGTGTTGACATCTCCAGGTAGTCCAAATCATCAGTAATTCCCACCTTTAGTTACATTTCAGCACTAGAACTTCAGTTCTAAGAAACTTCGAAGATCAGATAAGCTAAAACAGCTACTTCAATGAAGCAGCTCCTTGCTTAAGAGTAAACTTACTCATGCCTGTGTAACTATATTTTTCGCCGGACTAATTTATCAGGTGAGCAGAAAATGTTGCTAGGAGCAAACCGTCACATTTGCTAATGGTTTAGATGCTGTTATTTATAGTGTTGTCAGCCAAATAAACTGCAGATATCCAGATTTTGGGTATTGGTTAACCTACTATGATGCTTTTGGACGAGGCTATATCTGTGCTTATGGGAATTACCTCCTGGTACATATGTTCTAGCTGTTCTTTGGCTTCTGGAAAATTGTTTGAGCACCACTGTCTCAGTGTGAAAATATTGTCTGCAAAATTAAAACCCCAGAAAGAATTTAAAAGGCAAAAATAGAGAAAATTCACAATGTTGCAAAATTGCTCAAGCGGTTACTTGAAGACTGAAATAAACACTTAACAAAGCAGAATCTGTCAGCAGCAATACCTGTCCATCTATTGGCTGCTGCATGGGCAACTGATATTGCATCCCCTGTCCACATTATTGAGGAAGAGTCAGCTAGTCAGATCGCCAAACAAAATACCATTAAGAAAGAAACGTGAAATCCAGGATGGCTTAAGGAAAAAACTAGAAACTTGAGCATCATAAGACCGGCTTTTTCTTAACTCATTGCTTCAAAGGCAGCTGGATCATTGTCTGCATATTCTGCCATCTCATCCTAAAATATCACACAATGGACAATCAATAATACTCCACTTTTACTTTTGGATATCGATAAGAATGGGGGAATAGTTCAACCACAACCTTCAACTCATTGTACTTCTCCTCTACTTTTTTTAGGTTGCTTAAAGCCTCCTCTCGTTCATCCTGGTCAAACCACAGAGGAAGCACCAAAATATTTACTCTTCACTCTTAGGAGCATATTGCCTATTGTTGAAGAGAGATCCACTCACAGATTCCTCCCTTCCCTTCTTTAATGCATTGCACTGATCAGCTAGCTCCGCCAGCCGCCTCTTGCTACTTTGGACGTCAGATTCAAGTTTCCAGTACACATTTCGCAGCTGTGATTTGGTTACTCTGTTGTTATTGTTGAGAAAGTGCATAATGAATGCAAACAAAGAGACAGCTTGATGCAAGCCTAGGGTAGGCTTTCTCAAACAGTAGGATCGGGAGAGTGACTCACACACGGAAACAGGACGAACAGGAATTTCAGCACTGCACGAGCTCAGGAGAACAGTCGTATCTTTGTCAATACAGATCGGATCGACCTAATTCCAAAGCCAAATGAACAAAGGCTTCTAGATCTACAATTTCTCTGTTTTGGGTTTTCTGAAATAAGCACTGTAGGATGGTCAAAATTGGGTTGGAAATAACGAACAGAATAGGAAAAGATAGAAACTCCGTTGGTTGCTCTTCTAGGCCTCCAAGGAAGTTGAGGGGGAACCGATTCTTCTAGATTGATGACTGCAACTCTTCAAGGATGCAGATTTCGAAAGCTCTGACTCTTCAAGGACGGAGTGAAAACTCTTCTAGGTTTTCAAATGGATGAACTCTACAAGGTTCACGATACTTGCTTCAAGCAAAGTTTTTCATTTATCAAAAGTCGTCTGTCTTGTACAAGGGATTGGATGGCATATATCATCAAAGAAATAAAAACAGAGCATTGAAACTAGAAGAAATAAAGACAGTGTTGAAACTAGGAGAAATAAAAACGGAGCATTGAAAATAGGAGAAATAGTAAAGAGCATGGAAACTATAAGCTAGTAAAAGCATCACACGAGCTCCCAAGGTGTCTTTCAAGCTTTCAGAATGGACTCAAGATATCGATACGGCTTCTCGGTTTCGTCAAGCTTGAATGCGGGCCGATCTTCTTGGTCGAGAGAGCTGGTCTTCAATGTGGACTGCATCACAGCTTTTATAGAATTCAGGTCAACAGTGGAGTAAACAGTGGAGTACTGATCTTAAACTGGTTTCCGGCGCAGCTAGGAGGACTCCATAAATATACCTGAAATTTTAAGCAGATTCCCACAATTAGGCATTTCAAAGATCTAGTCAGTCAAAAGTACTACATGAGTTTAGTATCAAAATGACATGGGGAGCAAAAGAGTTAGGAAGCATCAATGTACGACCGGTCACGCCGGTGTATTTCCTGTTGGTATAGATTTGAGGGGGGAAAACTCAATTCCAGAAGCTATGACTTACAGAAGTTCCAATCTTGTCCTTCGAGACTAGGTCATCATCAACCAAGCTTTGGACAACATCTTTGACAGACTGGGTGATAACACCTTTTCCGGGTCCCAATTTCTCAAGCTCCTTTAGCTGAAAGGTAACAATATAATGTACTTCCAATAAGTGTTATCGACTTGTATTTTCATGGATGAACTTAACTAACATGAGTGAAGCCTTTATAGTTTATGAATCTAGAACCCTGGGGACTAATCTCTCTCTCTCTCTCAAACAAGAAAAAGTACTTCCGATAAGTGCTATCGACTTGTATTCTCATGGATGAACTTAATTAACATGGGTCATGGATGAACTTGTATTCTCATGGATGAACTTAATTAACATGGGTGATAACTTCTTTCTAAACTACAAAATCAGCAAAAACTCTCTCCCTCTCTCTGATTCAACTTCTTTCTAACATGGGTCATGGATGGACTTAATTAACATGGGTGATGCTCTCTCTCTCTCATTCAACTTCTTTCTAAACTACAAAATCAGCAAAAACTCTCTCCCTCTCTCTGATTCAACTTCTTTCTAAACTACAAAATCAGCAAAAACACGAAAACTTCAGTCACACCGAAACATGTCGAGAACTGTAAGGCAATCAATTAATACGGTCAGAAGCAGTGGAATCTCACAAGGAAGAAGTCCTGCGACTCATAGAATATCTGAAGCATCTTCTCTCGCTTCTCTTCCAAAGATAATCCACGTTTCTTCGACTGCAAACAACCCAAAAAGTAAACAAACATGTAAATCCACGGCACCATCTGGCCACCAATCCACAGTCACCAAGCAAGAGAACAGCAATCCTTCGAAAAACCTAACAAAACTCACTACAAACAACATCCGGAAATCGAAGCGATGTAGCAAAAATCAAGCACTCAAGACTCCAGAGGATCCAGACAGCCCTAAATCCAAAACTACCATCAAGCATCACCCAACGACTAGTTTGACTCGAGAGGCACAGGCGATTATTCAGCGTCACCCTAGAACTCGAAACTCGAAACACTAGCTGAAATCGCGAACGAAATGCTTTCTCCAAATGTAATCTAACCTCAGATCAGGCCCAAAAAAACACAGATGAAAGCACGAATTACAACGAGAGATTCGGGAACGAGAGAGAGATCTACCATTTCTGTTGCACGATCGATGAAGGGAGCGGCGAAAGAGAAGAGGAGTTCGAGCTGCGGGGGTTCCGCGATTTCTCTCTCTCGTTCTTCTTTTTGGCGGGAGTTCGGTTGGGGTTGAAGCTCCCCGGGAGCGAGGTTCGAGTTTGAGTTCACTCGTTGGATGAAGGTTGGTATATTACAGATTGCTCCCAAACTTTTCACCTTATTACATTTTTGCTCCCCAAAATTAATGGGGTAATTACCACAAAAGTCATAAACTTATTGTTGAGTTACCAATTTGATCTTAAACCTTTCAATTTTGCAATTTAGTCTTAATTATTTTTACAATTTTCCAATATAATCATCTTGATCAATTTTGAGGATTGCAACCCCCATCAGTCACAAAGAAAGAAAAAATAAAAAATTAAATAATTATGAAAATTGTCCAAATTAGTGTTGGTACCGATCATGCCACGTAGGATAGTCGGTGTTTATATTTACAATTTCCAATCAAAATAAGTTGCAATGACTATATTGGTGAATTGTCAAGAAATTTAGAATTAAATTGATCAAATTAAAAAATTAAAAGTGCATTGGCATCTATAAAATAGGTTTAAGACTTTTTCCCAAAATTTGACAAGTATCAAATCGGAGAGGTAAGTAATGACACGCATGTGCATATATATATACACACCCACATGTATATATGTATAACACATGAACCAACATCATACAACTTGTAGATGACATATTTTTCAGTATAATTTGCACCCAGCACATTTCATTATCATCAAATAATACTAGCTTAAATTACTCGTGATGTATTCTTTCATTGTTTACACAATTTGACAATATATGCGGGGAAGAGGGTTAAATGTTGAAAATATTGAACATAAATCAATTCAAAACACTCAAATGTCCAAAAAATTAACTACTAAGAGACATTTTGTAGAGTGTCTAATTAGCTTAAGACGGTCTAAACGCCAAAATGGACCGATAAATTAGGATAAAGAGTTTGTCGATCACTTAATTCGGATTATGTTTTTTCCAATTTTTCTCATTTAATTCATCTAAACAATCGAGTTTCTCTTAGACAATGTGATTCTTACATTATCAACTATATTTGATTGAGAAATATTTATGTAATTATTTTTAATTTATTAAGAGAATAACGGTATGCTTTAGCCATAAAAAGATTCATAACAAATAATTACAAATTGTTATGGGGTTTATTTCTTCAAAAATTTATGGTTCACAACATGCTATTATTTTAACAATTATCCAAAGATTGTTATGCTCGTAAATCCCTATGTGATTTCTTCAAAAAGTAGTATCCTTGTTCATTTAATTCAACTTTTTTGCGATAATAATGCAATAGTTAGTAGGTGTTAATTAACAAAAAATGCAATGGCAGGAGGAGGAGTCTCAATACGTGTGAGCCCAACACAAGCGAGCCATAAAGCCATATTGGTCTCACCCGATGCCCGACCACGACTCGCAACGGTTAAGCTCGGTAGTCAAATGCGGTCGGTGGATAGCTATCTCCTTCTTCCACTAACTCACATTTTCTGTCATGTAAGGACATTAGCATATGGCGTTGTGTTTCTGGGCTTCTTAGCTCCATCAGCTACGGTTGTAGCATCGAGCTTCAGGATTCATGAGTATTTACATGCTCCGAGTTGACCTTTTCTTTAATTTTATCCGTACTTCTATTTTTCCTTTTGGCCCTACTGCTTGCCGACCGATCTGCTGTTTTCTATCTGTTTAATGAGAAGAAATAATTTGGGATGCTTTTTGTATGCACAAATCAAACGCATGAATAAGTGGGTCAGTTCGAATCTCATCAATTGTCAATTGTATTCCTAGGACCAATGTGTTTCTTGAAAGGTAGATATGGTTCTCCCGGTCAGAGATCTAATAAAGAAAAAAAAAATCAGTGAACTGCCTCTTTTTCCTTGTATAGTATTATCTTGCTTAGAAACCTCTCGACGATAGCTTTACCGAACCAGTGCCTGAAATTTTGAAAGAACTCAAAAATATAAAGTACTTATAAGCTAAGTAGTACCGACATGCAACATACAACACGCGACTTGATACGACACGACACAATATGCCGACACATTATTTATAAAAACATAAAAAATTCTGATTCGTTTGGATATGTTATATATTAAATATATATTTTTATATATACATGATAATTTATTATTTTTATGATTATTTTAATCAAATTCATTTAATTCAAATTCACAAAGAACCTATAATGAAGTTACTTTAAAAGCATTAATCAACTATTTGTTAATATCATTCACTATTTTAATTTGAAAAATTCAACTTCATTTCAATAATTCATAAAACTCGACGAGAAAAAAATAATCCACATTTTGGACTCACTGTTAAAGCATGTTTGAAGAGAAGAGAAAGAAAAGAACAAATTTAGGAGTGAATTGTATGTTACAAAAAATGAGAGTTAGAAGAGAAAATAATATTAAATTTTTATTCTTTTCCCATTTATTATCTTTATTATTTATTATTTTTCACATAATTACATTTCAACCTCTCATTTATTGAAAATTTTTAAAAGTGACTCAGTATGTGTCGAAATCATGTGATGGAATTCCGAATTCGCATATTGAAATTCCTGACTCAGTGTCATAATTAGGCATTCATTGATAAACATTGTTCATCGAGTGTTAAAGAGTGTCATGTGTGTGTTGGAAATGTCTGATATGATATAAAAACTTTCGAGGTGTGTTTACGTGTCTTAATCTATAAGAAAAGAGGGCGGGCCCACCACGATGGAAGAAAATGCTTGGAAGTGCGATCGTTCCGCCCTTCTCGAGGAGGGGGGAGAGCCCAAAAAGATGAAGTACCCGCGAGGAAAGAAAAAAAGGGAGAGAGCACCTGCAGCAAGATACCGGGCTCTCGTCCGATTGGTTGCTTGACTCTCTCGCGATGCGCGCCCGCCCCGATACGTGGAGTTCCATTACACGCCCAACCCCCACCCCCGCGACGGAAGAAAAAGCTTAGAAGTGTAAATCTTCCGCTCCTCCGATAGAAAAAGAAAAGGAAAAAGAAAAAGAAAAAGAGAAACAAATAAAAAATAAAAGGAAAAAATAAAAAATTATTAAAAAATCTTAGAAGTGTGAATCTTCCGCTCTTTTATTATTATTTATTTATTAAAAATAAAAATATTCATTTAATATAAACCCCGGAATTAAAGATGGGCAATCCCGAGCCAAATCCTGTCTCAAAACCAACAAAACAATAAGGGTTCATAAAGCGTAAATAAAAAGGATAGGTGCAGAGACTCAATGGGAGCTTTCTAAAAATGGAGTTGACCACGTTGCGTGTCGATTTTCTCGAAACTCGATGTTGTGTTGTGTCGACGCGTATCACGTGTTGATATTACTTAGGATATAATAAAGCTTAAGCACAAATTACTAGATATTCGAGCTTTGCCCAAGACCAAATAGCTCTACTCGTGCAACCGAAAATAAGGACCCCGAACTCCTTGTTTTTCTTTCCAAAAAAAAAAAATCATTGTTTTTCTTTCTCGCTCGTAATGCTTTTAAGGAATCTACTGTGCTGCCCATGTACAGCTTCCTTAGGCCATGTTTGGTAACCAGCCAAATAGTAAAAATTTGTATTCTTTTGTTCTCGAGAGTAATTTTGGAACGAATCATGTTTGGTAAAATTTTTATTCTCGGAACAAATTTCTATTTTCTTTTGTTCTCGGAATTAGATTTGGAACATCATCAAGAATCAAAAAAAAAAAAAATTGATTCTTGTTCCCGAAAACGATTCTAGAATAAAGCCCATATATTTTTTCTTGTTTTTCTTCCATTTCCTTCTTCTTTATCTACTACCACCGCCGTGGTTGCCGTCTGCCACCCATCGTCGCTGGTCGCCGGCAATCGGTCCGATGAGCTCGCTGGAGGTTTGCTGTCACGCCCAAACCCCAGGCACACGCACATCCCTCGGTGATCAACTAAAATTTTGCGACATTCCTAGGATGCGTCACCGACCATTTTCATTTTATGCACATGTGGAAGCGAAATAAACAGATACCCTGACAACCATCGAACACTGGGATAGTGGAAAGACAAGCTAATTATCACAAACCACTTTATACACATGCCAAACCAGTCTTACAGGTCTATTCACCTAAATCTACTTCAAAAGGAAATTACCAGGCCACCTACACTCCGGACCCTTCAGCCTTAGCTCCGGGTTCTCCAAACTAGGAACCTGAAAAATTTAAACCACGACGAAGTGAGACAATGTCTTAGCGAGTCAACATCCTAAACCCCGATTAGGACGAAAATTCATTCAGAGGCGTCCTAAATATGCACCACACATAAACTTACCTCGCCTCGGCACGACCTTGCAGATTAATACATCTCATACACACTTATAAACGTAGCAAGTGTAATCAACAACTGGAAAACATATCATTTCATCATAACCAATCACACGAGTCTCAATTATAAGGTAAAACCGTTATAACGCGTTCTATACCGTGCCACATAATTTTGCTCCATAATCAGGCGCGGCTATGCATGTTCCAGTTCTTATGGCCCATCGGCCACGACCAACTCCCAGTTGGTGATCATCCAGACTCTCGCCGGGCATTTGATTAAAATCGGGCATCGTCTCACCCCGTTGGGCATGGTAATGTCTAGAACTCCCGCCTAGACAGCATCCCATAAAGGGGCATCGGTCTGGCCTCCACCGTGATCGGCTTTCGGACCCCCATCGTGCATCCAATAAATTCGGGCATTGCCCCCAAACTCCCGTTGGGTGACGGGTTCCCCTTAGTGACCATGCACGCATGTCATCAACCAAATCCATTTCTTATCTTCCGTCATCTAGCCAAGAAAACCAAAATCCCTTTTCAAATAATAAAACTTGCAACTACCTTCTTTTTTTTTGGTTCAAAACCTTCCAAAATAAATTCGTATAGGGTCATGTACTTGAAATTAACTTGCCAAACTTTGCACACATCTAGTATAAAACCTCATCGTTTTTTGAGCACATAAAACTTAGCGTCAAAACCCGACACCATATTTCTTTTCTAATTTCTTTTCCAAACACCCCTTTTTGGAACTAAGCTTTAGTAACCCCTTTTTTTTTTTGTTCAAAACTTCTAGAAATAAATTCATAGGTGCTCACATACTCAAAATTAATCTGTCAAATTTTGCACACACCTAATTTAAAACCTTATTGTTTTATTGGGCAATTAAGTTTTGGTGTCCACACCTGACACCTTATTTATTTTCTATTTAATAGTCCAAAAAATCACATTTTGTAATAATACCGGGCAACCAACATAGAGCAATCCATCTCATCTCATCTCGCACAAGTTCTAAGCATGCCAAAAGTCCGCCAGGTCACTAAATATATGTTAGGGATAAGTGTTCAACAAGCTTGACACCAAGAACATTTCAGTCTAAAACTTGCAAAAAGTGCATTTAAGTCCTACAACTTGTCAAATTGTTTCAAATGAGTCCTAAGATCGACGCCGTTAGCCTTTTCCGTTAAATATGCTTTGACGTGGCATTTTAAATAATCTTTTTATTTTCCACGTGTATTTTTAATTATTTTTTTATCCATTTTAAAAAATATATAGATTTAAAAACTAAAAAAATTAAATTTATTCTTATCCTATTTTCAACAAAAACTAAAAAGAAAAGTTAAAAAATTTATTTTTAAAATTATTAAAAAAAATTACTAGCTCTTCTCCCCACCACCGCGGCCGCCGTCGCCCGTCGCCGGAGCCGGGCGACGGTCGCCGGCCCCAGGCGGGGGGTGGCCGGGCCTCGCCGGCCCCCGTGAGGGCCGGCGACGACTCACCCGGGGGCGACGGCCACCGGCCCCCCGAGGGCCGACGGGCCCAAATCGGGGCACCCTCACTCGGCTCGTGCGGGTGCCCCGGATCTGGCTCGCCGGCCCTCGCGGGGCCGGCGGCCGTCGCCCCCGGGTGAGTCGTCGTCAGCCCTCACGGGGGGCGGGCGACGGTCGCCGGCCCTAGCACGGGGCCGGCGAGGCCCCGCCACCCCCGCTCGGAGCCGACGACCGTCGCCCCAGGCCCCTCCGGCGGTGGCGGGGAGGAGCCGCTGTTTTTTTTTTTTTTTTTTTAATAAATATTTTAAATTTTTTAAAGTTTTTGGTAAAAATAAGATAAAATGAATAAATTTGATTTTTTAGTTTTTAAATCTAATTTTTTAAAAATAATTAAAAAATACACGTGGAAGATAAAAAAATTATTTAAAATGCCACGTCAGCATATTTAACGGAAAATGCTAACGGCGTCGATCTTAGGACTCGTTTGACAACAAAATCACAACCGTTTTAAAAATGCAGGCCACTCACGCGTCTCCAAGTTTAAATCTAGAAACCTAATCAAACGAGTTCAGAAAATTCTCAAATTTGAATATGTTGTAAAGAACACATAAAAAAACATTTTTTTTTTTATGAAGACACCTTAATCCAAATATTTCTAGATTAAGCCCAATAAATTTCTCAATCCAGTACAAAAACTGGATCCGTTTCCAGAAATCACGTTTTCAAAAACCAGCTTGGTTCGAGATCCAAAACTTGTCCGTTTGATCTAAAATTTTAGTATGATAAATTGAAAGATGTGAAAAACAACTTTTGTGAAGAAACCATTTTGAACTTCAAACCCTAAGAGTTGATAAAAATCCCTAGAATCCCAAAAAGTCACAGATTCAAGCACAGTTCGAGATTTTGTTTGCAAATGACGAAGTTGAAATCTCATTCTTTTAAATCTTTAAAAAATCTTGAGTAATATATATGTCATAGCTTAGGATGTCTAAAACATTTTTCAAGAAGGAATTAATCTCAAAATCTCAACACATTTCGATCCATGAAAATGGCAAATGCGGAAACCTGATCTGGGAAAAATCCACTGAATTGGACTAATCCCTCCTCATTACTGCTAATTTCACCAATTAGATCAATACTAATACATATTAAGGCTAATCTAACCATTTTAGATTAGTACTAATCCATCTTTAAAAAAACTCACTTAGTACTAATCTAACTAAGCTAATCTAACATAACCTCCTAAGTGCAATTAACAACTTAATCAAGGATTAGGGAGTTAACTCACCGGATTAGAGAATAAATGGGTCACGGCGATGGTGATGCGACGGCGGTGAGATTCCATGACTACGGCGTCCCCAAAGGAGGCCCAGACCAGGCTGAAAACAGCCTTGCAAGCCCAAGGCTTGCTGCTGGAATTTCAGTTATGCTTCTAAGGAGTTGAGCTGCTAGTTGTTGTTCGGCGAGCTGGATGCGAGGCTGTTTGGACATGGGCTGGCGACGGCAGGGGGTGTTGCTAGACGATGGGCTGTTGGCTAGTTGGTTTTGTTTTGCAACAAGAAAATGGAGATGAAGAAGATGAAATGAAGAGGAAGAAGGGAGAAGAAGTAGCTGCTGTGGTTTTGCTGGAGGGGGGGGATAAGGAGAAGAAGGGGGAGAGAGAGAGGGGACAAGGGGCCTTCAAGGTCTTACTGTTGTCCAATGGCTTTCTAAGACAAATATCCAAGTAATGAGTGAAGACCACAAAGTCTTCAGCCTCCCCAAAGGTCAAGGCAGTAGCCAATGGGGAATTTCTCTCCAAGACTTCACCAAACAAAGCCAAATAAAGGCCAAAAGCAGCCAGCTCCTCAGTCCTACGAATTTCTTGAATTTCTTCTTCAATTTCGCACCAATTGACTTCAATTTGATGGCCCCAAAAAGCCATGGCAGCAGCCCACACAATTTCCCTTTAAGCCTTCACAAAACAACTCAATTTGGTAGCCAAAAATGGCAGCCAATGTGCCCATACGAATTTCCAGCCCTCTTCTCTCAATTTCCTCACCAATTAATTCAATTTGGCCTCCAAAAATACCAACTAAGGTGCCCAAACAAATTTCCATAATTTCCCACACAAACCATCTCACTTTGAAGGCCAAAAATCCACTTAAAAATGCCCATCCAAATTTCCTTAATTTAATCTGCCAAATTTCGATTTTCCGTAGAAATTCTCAACTTGACGGAATTTCTTCAAAAGATGAGACGAGGTTCTAAAAATAAATCGTGACATGCTCGAACTTTCGATTCCCAAAACCGAGTTATATTTCGTGATTAAAATCAACCGGACGCGATTTTAGTCTAATCCAACCTATCAGGTAGCTTTTAGGGATTTTACTGCGATTATATCCATTAACGGCTTCACCCAATAGGTTAGTTAACTCGTGAGTAATCAGCTCAGAGAAAAATGACCATAGACGTGTCGGTGAAAAGCTCATTTCATTTTATTGAGACGGGGTCGAAATTTCAAGATGTCACACTCGCCATCGCACTAGGGCTAGGCAAGGCTCGCCTGCCCATCGGCGAGGTTCAGCCAGCCCCGACAAGGCTCGGCCAGCCCTGCCGATGCTCGGCTGAGCTATGGCAAGGCGAGTGGCCTCACCTAGATCTGGCAAGGTTGAGCCCTGCCGGCGGTTGGGCGAGCTCGGCTGAGCCTTGCCTAGATGCCGGTGAGGGTTGGCTAACGAGGGTCGGCGACACGCCACTTGAAGAAGAAGAATAGGAGAAAGAAAGGAAAAAAAAAAAATGAAAAAAATGAAAAAAGTAATAAAATTATTTAAAATTTAAAAGAAAATGATTTGGATTAGAAATTTTGAGCACAGTACTAAATACAATTCTATTCCGGGAATTGAAATTTTGGACAGTTACCAAACGATTTAAAATGCTTAGAAATTATTCCCGAGAACAGAATAAAAAAGAATCATTTCTGATCATAAATTGTTTCTAGGAACAGAAATGTTACTAAACGCGCCATTAAAAAATCAAAACAAACTTTCCTTTTCTATGCAATCATGTCAAGGGCAAAGAAAAAGAAAACCGACTAGCAACCACACTTTTTTTGTCCTTTTCTTTTTATTTCTAATTACCCTATGTAAGAATTATTATATGACCCACATGATATTATTAATTGATGATTTAATAAATATATAATTACTAAAATATATTTGGCTATGAAATGTTATGACTCTAATGAAATCTTCATTGATAAGTTACTGTTCTTCTCAAAAGGTGTGATTCTCAAGAAAGTTTGAAAGGGAACTTTGATAGAAAAAGCCTCTTGATAGTATGTTTAAGTAAGAGTCCGCTCTTTTTTCCACCCACAATGTAAAAAAAGAACATTCTATCCTATCATCTATCAAACATAATACGTAAAAAAAAGTAACTTAAGGGAGATAAATCGGATTTCTTTCTCTCTTTAATTTTCTGCAATAATTATCTTCAAGAGTATCGTTATGGATAAAATATATGTCTTCATCTTTTTTATTGTGAAAATCATGCAAATCAAAGATCCTATATTTTGTATTTTCCACATTATAGAATTACCTTACCGCTTACACCCTAGACTCACGTTGCTTTCTTTCCATCCCCAGGTCAAATAGTCAAACCTGGACAAGGGAAGCAACTAGTGCATATTTCGTGCCAAATATTGGACATTTATCCATTCGGATCGGGTTCCACGAGCCGCTTAAACTCGAAATACAATTTAACACAAACGTTTAATTTTAAGTAATGAAACCAGGATTATGCATTAAGTACTTATTGGGAATGGCCATGTGAGCAAAAGATCTCGTATAAATAGGGTTAAAAAACGATGCCCGCTAATTTTCCCAGGACATATGGTATGGTTTTATGTTATTATGTTTCATATGTTCTCTCACAAGATAAAATGTGGTGTTAACTATCCCCAATGTAGCTATTCTGGATTGACATGATTTGATTGGATTAAAATATTTATTTCACGAATAATATGGACGATCGCGAGAGAGGGTGATGGATACTCACATCCTAGTACCCATAATTTCGTGATCAATACACATTCTATGAACTTTTTTTTCCCCACTCTGGTCGAGACATTCTATGAGTGCGACGAGAGCGTAACTGAAATTCGAGAGTATTCCTGACTAAAAAAATTAAAGGCCGCGCCCTGTATTCCCTGCATCCTCCTCAATTATTGATAACTACCCTTCAATAAAAGGACTTCAAGGTGGAAATTTGCGGAGGGGAAAAAGAAGAGGATGAAGGAAAGTGGGACCGCAAAATAAGAAACCAGGGAAGGGCATCAGAAGAACGGATAGGATTTTTAAAACATGGGATCGACGAAGAACGAGGATGGGTAAAATAAAATGGTCATAGTACTCCGCTTTGGCATTCTATAAATCAGCACTTCCAGTGACGATGCTGCCGCTAGCGGCTGCCGTTGCCGCCGCAAGCGGCAGCGGTAGCTAGCTGCGAACTTTCGGTTTCCGCCTTCGGAAGGAGGCCCTTTTCAGACATGGAGATACATCCTTATAAGCCTGGCCGATCTGCCCCGCCTCGATGTCGCTCTCGTTCTCTGTCCGATCCCTCAGCCCGGCGGCGAGCTTCACCGACAGTTGTCCGAGGTTCGTATGCGCTCTTCCCCTGTTTGATCTGTCCGGTTTGTTTCGGCGGATCGTTCTTTTTGGTGTTGATATGACATCAATGGTTTTCCTTGGGCAGTGATCAATCATGTCTGGCTGGATGGGCTGCCTTTGCAAGATACTGATACTTCAGCCGGGGACCGACGCTCAGCCTCTCACCCCGATGGATAAGCTGAAGGAGGTACTGTTCCTGCGCTTCATTTTGAGTTTTCGGCTTCTTTTTTCTTCAATGGCTGAAGAAAGGGTTTTCTGGGTTTTTCTTATTTGGGAAAACTGACGAGTAGATGTACTTCCTTGGGCTTCCAATGGGGACCTGTGCTTTTTATGTGGAGAGAGTCTTGTTCATTTCGATTTCCCTTGATGTTGTGAGTAATTAAGAAATGCATACTTCAAGTACGTATGATAGTAAAACACATGCATCTGCATTTCTCTATATTAAGATGTGGATTTATTTTCTTAGATTGTAGGCTGAAAAAAAGATTGAAATTTAGTCTATACAAATAATTACAGTAGGTTATATCATTTGTATATTTAACTGGTTCATTTGGACCCTCTGTCCTCCTCTCTGTACAGACACACAAAAGGCAGAAGAAAAAGTCGCAGACCTACAAAAAGAAGGCTTCTCAAGAGGCTAGGAAAGAGAAGGAGTTCAGAAGAGCAGGAGATGAAAGAGGTACGTCATTCACCTCGACGTTTTTCCTGGATAGATACCTTTTACACCTTTGCTTTTGTTATGTTTTTTCTCAGAGTTGCTTCATTTGCTCAACCTGTCCACTGGTTATTAGAAATAGAGTTTTGTACACGATAATTCGGTTCAAATCCACATGAACTTGTCCTTACGTTCGTTATTTCATTGTTTGTGGCAGTTGAAGCACTTTGATCTGTCATTGCATTCTGATCTGTACTTTCCTTTGTATAATCGTGACCTTACTACTGGATAGCAATCTTAGCACAATCAATTCTTTCACCATTACATTTTGTTGTTTGTGGCTGCAACTTCATTTTCTATCATTTCGCCTATAGTGCTTGATTTCTTTTCCCTTGCAACTATGCAAGATTTTTTTTTTCTTTCATATGATACTTGAAGCTATATGATGGCATTTATCAATTATTGAAGTCGGCTAGTTGTTATCTTATTGACGTAAAGTTGTGCCTTTGGGAATGCAGCTGCATCTCGATGCTCGGAGATGAAGACGCTGTATTACAAGCAGATTGAGCAGCTCGAAAATTCCCAATTACAGATTAGGAAAAAGGTGAGCCATCAAGATTCAATGATTCAGAACTTCCTTGATATCTGCTTCTAGGATTGGATGACTGATATGTGAATGGTCCAGATAATACTTTTGGAAGGAGAAAAAGCAAGAACTGAAACTGTGGATGCTCTGGAAAGTGGAGAAGAAGAACTCAAAAAAATGCAGGAAGTGAAGTACGTTCTACTTTTGTTTTCCTTTCTGAATTCCAGAATACTAATTCTGTTGACATTTGTTTCTTTCCATGCAATGTGGCAGCACTTTCTTATTGCAGCTTCTTGAGCTTGAATTAGCCGGGTGCTCCATTATGGTGCTTTCTTTTGCTCGTAGAGTAGACTGATGTCTATTTTTTCACAGAAATACTGATGATGGGGACAGGACCGTGGATGAGATGAATAGAGGAATGGTAAACGTGAATGAAAGTGAAGATTCGTCGTCAATTTTTTCTGATGCAGCCACTCACTTTGATGGGGTTACCATCCTCACACTTTGTTTGATTTTAGTTATGCTTTTGATCATCGATTGGGTGGATCTCAAACTACCTCCTGGACAGTCCATGCTTATCTCTAATCACCTTGTAATTCCAGGATTAGCATGAGGCTGAGCTTGAAGAACTGGAAGGAGCTGACAGGACTTGCTACTTTGCAGGCTGACATGGCACTTTGAGCAGGTCAATCTTCTCTCATATTTTCAAAAGCTAGTATTGAGCAAATCATTGTTGTTGCATGGGGATTTTGAAGGCGCTATTGGAATCGGCTGATATTTTATTACTAGATATGGTGAAATTGCATTTACTTGGGAGACATACCCCAACAGTAGTTTCTCAAGTGTTCACCATCTTACGAAGTTGGACCATGCTTTTCATAATTTGCACTTCGATCTTGATTGGGCTTTTTTATTTCGATCTAGACAGTTTCGATCTTCCCCTGAAGTACTATTCTAGTGTGTCTATGGATGTCTATATCCTAGTCATATATCCCAGAAGAGCAAATGGATGCCTGATTTCAATTTGTTAGCAAGGTTTCAGCAATGTCATTTCCCTACCTTTTTCGCTCAACACGGTTCTCTAAATCAGAGAGAGAGAGAGAGAGAGAGAGAGATCAGAGATACCACTGTCAAAGTATGTTTCTATTGAGTTGTATGATCAAATTACACCTCGCCCCAATCTCATTAAGGATAAAAACCGATTCAGCTTGCGCATTCAGAGAGGGTCAGCTAACCTTTATTACAAATCTAGGAAGCTTGGTTCAGGCATCAGACCAGGGCAACAACATACCCGTGCAATGTGCCCTGTCAGTTTAACATATTTGCATCAGAATCCGAGAGAAATTGGATGCGACAACTGGTGCATATGCCATTTGACTCTGTGGTATCTAGTTTCCCAGTGTTGACATCTCCAAGTGGTCCAAATCATCAGTAATTCCCACCTGCAGTTGCATTTCAGCATTAGAACTTGGGTCAAAGAACTTAGAAAAGGAAAAACTGTCTAAATAGTCCTAAACTTATTATACTTTTATCAATTCAGTCCTATATTTTTTAATTTTATTAATTCAGTCCTAAACATTTTCATCTTATGCTAATTCAATTTTAAATATTTTCACTTATTTTCACTTCTTGCCTGACATGGCACTTTTTAAATAATATTTTAATAATATTTTATCTTTTTATGTTTTTTTTTTTTTTTAACTTTTTGGCTTTTTTCTTTGGGGTTTCGGATTTGGCTGGCAACCCTTGGTGCCCAAATCCGAGCCCCCACACTTTTAAATAATATTTTAATAATATTTTATCTTTTTTGTTTTTTTTTTTTTTTTTTTTTACTTTTTGGCTTTTTGGCTTTTTTCTCTGGGGTTTCGGATTTGGCTGGCAACCCTTGGTGCCCAAATCCGACCCCCCCCTCCCCAAAAAAAGCAAAAGAAAAAGCAAAAAAAGTAAAATAAAAAGAAGAAAACCATAGAAAATTCAAAATATTATTAAAATATTATTTAAAATGTCAAGTTAGTAATTTCCTACCAAATTGGTCGGATGAACTCAATTAACACAATAAATGAAAAAGTTTAGGATTGAAGTATCAAAATTGAAAGATTTATTATGATTGGCAAAAATGCAATAAGTTTAAGACTTTTTGAACAAGTTTTTCGAAAGATCTGCTAAGCTAAAACAGCTACTTCGAAGGAGCTGCTCACACCTTGCTTAAGAATAAATTCACTCATCCTTTTGGAACTATATTTTGACTGGACTGATTTATCTGGTGAGCAGAAAATGTTTCTCGGAACAAAACCATCACATTTGCTAATGGTTTAGATGCTGCTATTTATAGTGTTTTTGGCCAAATAAACCGCAGTTATCAGTATTTGGGTGTTGGTCTACCTACTATGATGCTTTTGGACGGGGCTATACATGTGCTTATGAGAACTCCTCCCGGTACATATGTTCTAGCTGTTCTTTGGCTTCTGGAAAATTGTTTGAGCACCACTGTCTCGGTGTGAAAATATTGTCTACAAAATCATAAGCCCAGAAAGAATTTAAAGGGCCGAATAGAGAAAATTCACAATGTCGAGAAATTGCTCAAGCGCTTACATGAAGACTAAAATAAACGCTTAAAAAAGCAGTATCTGTCAAAGGTAACACCTGTCCATCTATTGGCTGCTGCATGAGCAACCGATATTGCATCCTCTGTCCATATTACTGAGAAAGAGTCAGCTAGTCAGATCGCCAAACAAAATAACATAAAGAAAGAAACGAGAAATCCAGAAAAGCTTAAGGAAAAAACTAGAAATTTGAGCATCATAAGACCGGCTTTCCTAACTCATTGCTTTAAAGGCAGCTGGATCATTGTCTGCATATTCTGCCATCTCGTCCTAAACTATCAGACGATGGACTATCATTATTACTTCACTTTTAATTTTGGATAATCAATGAGAATGGGGGAATAGTTCAACCACAACCTTCAACTCATTGTATGTCGCCTCTACTTTTTTAAGGTTGCTTAAAGCCTCCTTACGTTCATCCTGGTCAAGCCACAGAGGAAGCACACAACTTTTACATTTCACTCTTTAGGACCATATTGCCTATTGTTGAAAATAGATCTACTCACAGATTCCTCCCTTCCCTTCTTTAATGCATTGTACTGATCAGCTAGCCCTGCGAGCCGCCTCTTACTTCTTTGGACATCAGATTCAAGTTTCAGGTACACATTTCGCAGCTGTGATTTAGTTACTCTGTTGTTATCGTTAACAAAGTGCATAATGAATGCAAACAAAGAGACAGCTCTCATAGAATTCAGGTCAACAGTGAAGTATTGATCTCAACCTGGTTTGCCGCGCAGCTAGGAAGACTCAGAAATATACCTGAAATTTCAAGCCAATTCCCGCAATTAGGCATTTCAGTGCTATACTTGATCAGAAGTACTGCTTGAGTTTAGTATTAGAATGACGTGAGGAGCAAAAGAGTTTGGAAGCATGAATATATGAGCAATCATGTCGGTGTATTTCTTGTTGATATAGAGTTGAGGGGGAAAACTCATGTCGGGAAAGCTATGACTCGCCGAAGTTCCAATCTTGTCCTTTGAGACTAGATCATCATCAACCAAACTTTGAACAACATCTTTGACGGACTGGGTAATAACACCTTTTCTGGGTCCCAATTTCTCAAGCTCCTTTAGCTGAAACGTAACAAGGAAGAGTACTTCTGATGAGTGCTATCGACTTGTACTCTCATGGATGAATCTCTCTCTTCCTTCCTAGGACAAAGAATGCAAAAACATGGTATGACTCCACTTCTTTCCAAACTACAACATCAGCAAAAACAAGAAAACTTCAGTCAAAATGAAGCATGTTGAGAACTGTGAGATACTCGATAAATACGGTCAAAAGTGTCAGAATCTCACGAGGAAGAAGCCTTGCGACTCGTAGAATATCTGACACATCTTCTCTCGCTTCTCTTCCAATGGGAGTCCACGCTTTTTCGACTGCACACGACCCAAAATTTAACAAATGTTTAATCCACGGCACAAATTAGGCCGGTGATCCATAGTCAAGCAAGAGAACAGCAATCCTCAGTGCAAACAACATCCGCAGATCGAAACGACGTAGCAAAAAAATCAAGGCACCATCGAGACTCCAGAGGATCAGGAATAGCCCTAAAATTGAAAACCGACCCGGCGACACCATCGAGCGAATGCGCCAAGCATCAAATGACGACTAGTTCGACTCGAGAACCACCAGGCGATTCGGTGTCACCCTGTAGCCCGAAACTCGAAAACCTAGCTGAAATTCGCGAACCAAAATGCTCGCTCCATGCGTAATCTAACCTCAGATCAGCCCCCAAAAAACACAGACGAAAGCACAACTCAATTTTGTTGTTGCGCGATTCGACGAAGGGAGCGGTGGAGGAGAAGACGAACTCGAGCTGCGGCAGGTTCCGCGAGATTTCTCTCTCCCTCGTTCTTCTTTTGGCGGGAATTTGGTTGGGGTTTGAAGGTCCTGGAGCGAGCGAGGTTTGAGTTTTTGAGCTTTTTTTTCCTACTCGTTTCGACAAAGGTTGGCGGAAATTACACATTGCTCACCGACTTTTCCCCTTATTACGTTTTGCACCCCCAAAAATTTGACAAGCTATCAAATCAGAGAGGTTAGCTAATAATGATATATAATTAATCACGTGAACCAATGTATCACGCGAATATTTCCAGATAAATTTGCACGTATTAAAGTGCCCATTTCATTATAATCGAATGATATTACCTTGAATTGCTGGCGGTGTTATTCTTTCGGAGTTAAATGAAAAAATATCCAATGGTGACCTTGTTGTGACATCCTGATTTTCGACCTTATATCAATTATATGAAATAAGATTTGCATCGACGCGTCTATAGTCTTTATCACTAATCTATCAGGTGAAGCCGTTAAGAAATATAAATGCGACCAACTTGAGAATTTCATCAAAAATCGACTACTCGACTGTGCTAATCTACAATGATCAATACGACACTATCAAATGCGCTAAAAATTCCTAAAAGCTATCTGGTAGGTTAGGTTATGCTAAAATCGCGTCTGGTTGAAATTAACCATGAAATTGAACTCGATTTCAAGAATCAAAAGTTCTAGTGTGTCACATTACGTTTTATTTTTTGGAAGTCGACTCATCTTTCGAAGAATTTTCGGCGAGCTCGAATTTTCAGCGAAAAATTGAAATTGGGTGATTTTAAATCAGGAAATTCAAAGGGCCATTTTTGTGTGCATTTTTGGCCTTCAAGTTGGATCAATTGATAAGGAAAATTGTGGATTTGTTGTGGGCACCTTAGTTAGTATTTTTGGGGACCAAATTGGATTGAATTTGAGAGATTTAGTGTGAAATTGAAGTTGGAATGCTTGAAATTCGTAGGCCATGGGACGTTGCAACATTTGAACCTCAAAATTGGCTTATTGAAGAAGCTTGAGTGGGAAAATTGCTACTGGATCATAACTATGGACTTATAAGGCATACACTTAAGTGTTTAGGATATTTTCCAAGGACTTTTGTGGACTCTTGTCCCCCCTTCAACCTGCAGCAGCCTCTTATTCTTCTTCCTTACTTCTTTTTTTTTTTTTTCCATTGTTGCTGGATTAGAAGCAAAGAACCAGCCTAGACCAGCCAGTCTTCATCGCAAGTCACCGCCCGAGCCCGCCGAAGCCGCAGTAGCCCGCACGCTCTCCGGTCGCCCACGAGGCTAGCCCCGAGCTCGCTTGACCGCCTTCAGTTCCATGCATCCGCAGAAGCTAGGCCGTCAACCAGCTTCTTTGCCGGCCACCCCAGCTCGTCCCCGACGCCACCTAGTTCCGCCGTGCTCACTTCCATACCAATCCAGCCCGTCCCAACCGCCGTAGCCATTCGGTCCAGCCCAAAGCAGAACCGAAACTCACAACTTAGGCTGTGAGCTTCATGGGTCATTTTTAGGCCCTTCCGAACCTCCCTTGGCGTCGCCGTAGGCCCAAGTCTCACTTGCTTCTGTGTCGCCGTCGCCGTGAACTCATCGGCTCATTAAACTAGTGAGTTTACTCTCTAAACCTTACTTAGGAGTTTAATTATGCTTAGAGGAGGATTAGTTTAGACTAAGTGTGGATTATGAGGATTAGTTAATGTAATTAAGCATTTAGATAGTTAATTAGATTCATTAGGTGGTTAGATTAGTTTAATTAGAAGTTAATTGGATTATGTGATTTAGTTAGCTTAGTATATTATTTAATTAAGTCCAATTAGGTGGTTAGATTAGTGTATATAGCTTAATTAGTGATTTATTTAATTATTTTGCATTTATTTAATTAGTTTGTAAATTATTTATTTATTTATTTATTTTCCGGAAATTATACCGGAATAGTTCGTTGCGAGAATTTCATGCTAATCGTCGTGGTGTGGTTGATTTGTGCAATTTGATGCCGAGTGTTAATTTTTTAATTATTATTCCAAAAATATGAGATGTTGGTGTTTAATTAGAAAAATATTGGATCTCGGTTTTTTACGCCTAAAATGTTTTTAGTACTATATAAAATCGTGGAATTTAAAAATGAAAAGATATCACGCTTTATGGTCCGGTTCAACCGTGTGTTCACGCATACCTATTTTACCGGGTGTTTTTAATATGAAGAAAAATATACCAAATACATTATTTAAATTGAGGCATTTAAGTGCAAAGCACAATATCCTTGACTAGGATTGGATATGCATGTAATCGCTACTGAAACCCGTCACGAGCTTTTATGCCGGACGATGCTCCTTCGGGAATGCCCCACGTCAATGGATGCCGGTTACAGTAGAGGTTGAGCCGATGCTCCTTCGGGAATGCCCCACATCAACGGATGCCGATCACAGTGGAGGCTAGGCTAATGCTCATTCGAGAATGCCATCTAGATGTAGACATTGCCGTGTTCAATAGTGCGAGACGACACCCAACTATGTCGGAAGACCGCTGACTGTTGAGTCGGCCATAGCCGTTGGGTCATAATTAATTGGAATACTTGACTAAGTGATATATCAGTGCCTGATTATGAGATAAAATTGTGTGGCACGGTATGAGATGTGTCATGACAATTTGGCCTTATAATAGGGACCCTTGTGATTGATTGATTCATGAATTTGAAGTGTTCCAATTAATGTTTACGCTTGTTGTGTTTAAATATGTTATATGAGCTGTACTGATGTGCATGAATGTGTTGAGGCGAGGTGAGTCTTATTTGATGTGTGATTAAGCTGCCTTTAGGTGTATTATCTTTCTAATTGGGATTTGGGGCATAGAATTGCTAAGATATTGTCTCACCCTATCGTGGGTTTAACTTGTCACGCCCCGAACTTCCGAGCGCGTGCCCATCTCTCTTTGGTCGATAAAAATTTGCGACTTCCCAAAATGAGTCGCCGACCCTTTCATTTTATTGCACATGCGGAAATGAAAATAAATCCCCTGACAATAATCATCTCGGGATAGAAAAGCAGGACAACAATTCACAAAAGCACACTTTTATAAACAACCGGTTTAGATACAAAACAGGTCTAGTCGAAAACCTACAAAAATGTCGATTCTCAAAAGAGGCTATCCTATGACATACTAATAGGACACATCCGCTGATCCTCCATACTCCACCTCCTCAAACTCCGGGGCCTTGGTTCTCCACGACCATCTTCTAAGGACTTGAAAATGATTATTTAATAACCAGTGAGATAATATCTCAGCAAGTCTATACTCTAAACCCCGATTAGGAGGGTAATACGCTTAGAGGCGTCCTAATCACATAATCACGCATTTATTATAAAGGACTTACCTCGCCTCAGTCCCACCTTGTAGGTCAATACAATTTATATCACAAACATCCATACAAATATGAGCAACAATTAAGCTCCAACAACAGGAACACCACACTCAATCAATCATGCGTTCCTAGTTTTACTCTCGGCATATGGTACGGCCTACTTTCTGTTAGCGGTCCTCTAGCATTGTCAGGCATCGTCTCACACCATTGTGCACGTCATCGTCATTATGTCGACGGCATTCCATAAAGGAGCATCGGTCCAGAATCTACTACGATCGACATCCATTGGTAGTGCATCGTCCAGCTTAATAGCTCGGGACGGGTTTTCTTAACCAACACACGATCACTCAAACATGGCCTAGGGCACCGTGTATTGCACTCAAATATCTCTATTAAAATGGTGAACCTGTCCTATTTTCTTCGTATTAGAAATACCCATGAAAATTGTCGTGTGTGGGTATATGATCAATTCATTCTAGAAGATTGATATCATTTCTTTTCAAAATCCACTGGTTTATATAGTATATAAAATCATTTTCGGTATTTAAAACCCGACACTTAGGATTTTCTGGATAAATGTCAAAATTCACAAATTTTGGAATAATTGACTCAATTTCCAATCAGCAAGAAATACCATTTGGGTAATATTTCCAAAGGAGTTGCAAATGGATCGGCAGATCATAGGTTCATACGGGGTGGTTCCAAACTCAACGGTGGCAACTAAACACGAGGGTTGCGCTCGTTGCGGGACTTAACCCAACACCTTACGGCACGAGCTGACGATAGCCATGCACCACTTGTGTCCGCGTTCCCGAAGGCACACCTCTCTTTCAAGAGGATTTGACAATCAATTTTCATAATTTAACACTCGATTGTAGAAATTAACTATATCATTGCAATCAGCACGAAATTCTGGTTATCGACTATCTCGGCCTAATTTTCGGAAAATATTTAATAATTAAATAATTTCTAAAATTAATTAAATAAATCAATGTAAATTCTAAAAATACTAACCTAGGCCAGAATCACCAAATTAAAAACCAATACGGACCCGGGAAATTCCCAAACCCTTCTAGATAAATAGCACATCCTATCTAGGCCTTGATTAATTTAATCTAACCACCTAACATGCACAATTAAATAACTAAATCACTAATTTAATCTAACTAATCACCTAATTCCTAATTAAATTAAAATAAGCATCCCTTAAACGTCATTAGCCTACTAAGAAGAGTTTAGTGCATAAATTCACTGGTTTATTACGGAAACCGGTTCACTGCGATGACGGCGCGATGGCGGCCGAAATCTGAACTTTCGGCGGCGTCGACGGACTTGGACCGGGCCTAAACTTGGCCCAAGAAATCTCAGCCCAAACTGAGATGTGCTCTGGAAATGGGCTGGGCTTCAAATGGACTGAACAGGCCTTGAATGGGCTGAACGGGCTTCTTGGGCTGACTTCAAGGAGCTGGACCAAAACTCGCATGGGCTGAAGACACGGGCTGAGCTTGATCCATGTGGGCTGCTGAACTCGAGACGGGCTGCTGGCTGAAATCGTGGGCTTCAAATGGATGGCAGGAAGCTGGGCTTCGCTGGACTGGCTTTCACGGAGATCCTGGGCCCGTGAAATTAGCTGACTGATCGTGGGCTGAAGACTGCTGCTTCGGTGGATTGCTGCTCGCGTGGGTTGAAGCTGCTGCAGCTGAAGGGAGACGCGCGGCTTCGATCGTGGGCTGGCGCTGCACTCGGTGGTCAACTAAGGAGAGGGGGAGCTTGGTTGTTGACCGATGAAGGTGCAGACGCGGCCAAGTGGCAGCGTAGAGGAGAGAGAGCAGGCTGGCGAAGGGGTGCACGAACTGGCGGGAGCTGGGCCGAAAACACACGCTGGAAGTTGCTGAAAACGTGGAGGCGTGCGTGAATTTGAATGGTGGTCAACTTCGGCGGTCTTCCACGCTCGTTTGTTGACCGAAGGGGGACAAAACGTAATGGAGAGGCAGGCGGCAGAGAAGAAATGAATTTCGGTGGTGGAGGGGTAGCTTCGCAGGGAAACCAGGAAGAAGGAAAAGTAAAGCAGGAAATGGAGGTAGAAGGGGTAGAGAGAAGGGGCGGTGGTGTGCGCAAATGGAGAGAAGATGAGGGAGAGACGTGTGAGCTTGGAGTGAAGAGGATTAAAAGTCCCTTCCATTAATTTCATGTTCCCCTAATACTTTCTAGTTAATTTTTCATCAAAACCATCTAAATTGAAGCCAAAAATTGAAGCCCTTGCCTAATTTCGAATTTCCCAATTTTAGGATCAATTTCTTCACTCAATTTCCCAAATTGAAGTCTAATTTCGATGAAGAAAAATCCTGAATAATTTTCTGTAAGTCCCTGATACTCAAAGGCTCAGTAAAGAGGCCAAAAATCCAATCAATTTGGCCAATCCAAATTTTTGCTAATTTCTACAATGTCCGAAACGGTTTTCTGTAAAAATCCCGGAATCTCTGAAATTTTTTTAGAGGATGAGTCGACGTTCCTAAAATAGATTGTGACACCATAGAACTTTTAATTTATGAAATTTGGTTCAAATTCACGATTAATTTCACTTCGACGCGCTTTTAGCGTGACCTAGTCTACCAAGTACCTTTTAGGAATTTTGGGTGCAATTGACCCGTGATCGATTTATCTCGAGTGACAATGTACATTTTCGATACATTGGCGACTTTCGGTTGTCGTGAAAATCTCAATATTTCAATTACAGACACAGGGTACCCAAAACGACAGAAAATCAATTTAGTGCCAATTGATGAGAATTCTACAATCAGGTGGAATCACTCACACTTTGATCACATATCTCAATCGAATCGACCTATCTCTGATCTCTGATCGATTTTGACAATGTCGTAATGACCTTTGTTGATTAGCACGGTCGAGTAGTCGATTTCTAGTCAAATTCTAAAATCTATTGCATTTAGATTTCTTAATTGCTTCCCCAGATAGTCCAGTTATCTCGTGAGTGATCGGCTTAGAGAATAGCACTATCGGCTCGTTGATGAAAGGCCCGATTTATTTAATTGAAAATAAAATCTAAAAATTCAGGCTATCACATAACTTTTTTAGGTCCTTAGATGAAGGTGCAACCCGTTTGTTTTGGGTGGCCGCGAGAGGCCGAAGAAGAGCGTACCGTCTTACCCATCCACGGGAACCCCGATTAGACCCTTGAACTTGTGGTTACTATTATTTGGGTCAATGAGGGTCTGTTAGTCCCTTATAGATTTAGAGCATGGTTTCACCACGGGCCCAACATTGTTCGAGAGGGCCCCTTGGATGGCTTTGACGGACCTACCGTCGATGGCGAGTATTTTGAGCTCAATCTCGTGCATGACGCTGATATTATAGTTGACATTGAGGTGAACTCGGGACCTAAAGTTGAGGAGCCTACAGTAGAGGTAGCTAACCCTCTAGACCTTGACATGCCTGATGGTGTCGTGATAGACTCGGATTCCAAGTAGATAGGGTTCAGGGTAGGGTTAGCTTGGTAGCTCCTTTTTTGTTATAGACTTTTGTATATAAACTTGATGTGTGTATAAAGTATAGATTTTATGAAAATTGATTATCTTGTTTTTCTATCCCATGTTGTTTGTTGTCTAGAGTTATTGTTCGCTTCCGCATGTGCATAAATCATTTGGGTCGGTGACGCATCCTAGGAACATCGCAATTTAGTCGACCACCGAGGAATGTGCATAAGCTCGAGGTTCGGGACGTGACACTTGTGATCAACCACATGGTCACCTTCGGTAAGCTGCTCTAGCAAATATGGTTTTGCGGTCACTGTTACGGTGATGTTGACCACATTATAGTTGTATTTATAAGAGAGAAGCTAACATAGGAAAATGGCTAGCATAGACTTTATAGGGCACCGGCAATTTTGCCTATATGATGTTTTGTCTTTGCATAGGCTATCCTGCTTCAAACTTTCGATTTTGATGGAAATATTCATGATTAATTAGCAATTGTTGATGGAGCAAATGACCATTCTCATTTTGTTGAGATATTTTTTCGCAAAATTATTTCTTATTCAATCCAACTTTATCCTATCTCATTTTTTGGATTTCTTATTCGGCATTTTATCCGGACATATCTAGTACAAAAGATGTCCCCAAACACCGGATAAGATAATAATTTATCCTACCCAAATTCAAATTCGAAATACCAAATGCAGCTTAAATGGATAACCTTCTCTTTCTTCCACTTGCTCGCATTTTCTATCTGAGCAAGAACATTATTGTATGGCGTCTGCGTTTTTGGACCCTAACTCCATAGCTATGATGGTGGCACCGAGCTTCATGGTTCATGCAGTATTTATATACCCCAAGTTGACCTCTTCTTTAACTTTGTCCGGGCTTTAGTTTCCGCTTTTGCGGTACCCACTGCTTGGTGTTTGATTGATGGAAATAAATCATTTTTAATGCTTTCTTGTAAGCACAAATCAAAAGTATGAGTAGCTGGTGAGTTCGAATCTCATCAATCGTCAACCGTATGACCAGGACCATTGTATTTCTTGAAAAGTAGTTATGGTTCTCCAGGCCAGAAATCTGATAAAGAAAAGAAAAAAGATTCAGCCAACGACCTCTTTTATTTGTTGAGAAAATGACATTGACAATTTCTGAATTTTGGTGTGTATAATCTTTGAAATTATAATTTATTTATTGTGGCTTTTGAACTATAGCCAAATTTGCAATGTGGGTACTGAATTTTCAAATTGTTCGATGTGACATCTAAATATTTAGTACGTAATCAATTTAAGCCGAATCATTTTTAAATGCATTGGATATGGCGATTGGCCAGCTCAAGCACGGGACAATGATGTCAGAGCAGTGGGGGTATCAAGCGCATGCAACTCCACAGGCATGTGGATCTGATGTTCGGAGGCTTTGGTGGTGCGTGATGGCATGTTCAGTAGTTGTTGGGGGGAGATTCACAATCTAGCTCAGAGAAAGGGCCACGAGTCTGGCGGTGGTGTTTGTTTTTCAAAATAAACAACAGAAGGCGTCCAAATTCAAACCCAACAGCGGCGAGCATCGCAGGTTTGAGATGTGGAGGCGTCCAGCTTCTATGGCGATGCAATTTCAGGATCTAGGTTGTTTGAGGACGGCAAGTCCGACGGTTGTGTCTGATTTTCAAAATGAGTAACAAAAGTGTGCCGAACAACAACTAAAGCTTTGGCCTTGGTAGAAAACCACGAGCATCATGGCCAGCGTAGCTAGCGTCATGATGACCACTGTGGAATGAACTCAATGGGCTCCTCAGGTATGATGGCTCTCAGGAAACATCGGGTCTAATACAAAGTCGAGATTCGTGGTTGAAGGGAGAAAAATGTAATGGTGTGTATGTTACAAATGTAACGAGTACAAATTCAAGTCTCCCTGTTAGGGTGAGAAGGCAAAGATTTAATTACAATTAAACTACAATTAATACAATGTATATCACAATTATTGTAAACTACAATTATATATCCACTACTGGTATGATATCACTATATCGCAGTAGCTTTTTCTCCTCCAATTCTTCTGGACAATATAATTTCTCTAAATCAATGTGATTCTTTCTGTTACCAGCTATATGACTTCATCAAAGGATCGTATGCTGGTTATTTGATTCATTTTTCGTAAAATATTTACATGATCATTAGAAGGTGTTAATCTACTAAATTAGCACTACAATGAAAAAAAAAATGCAAGGAGGAGGAGCCTCGGTACGTGTGAGTCCAATACAAGCGAGTCATGAAATTACGTCGGTCTCAGGTGAAACCCACTAAATTTAGCCGCTCACAATTTTTTTATTTTGACCTTTTTTTTCTTAATTCTAAATTTCAACATAGGCCCCAAACTCCAAGTTGACATTTTCTTTTAATTTGATTTGCATTTTCATGTTGACCTTTTGATGTTACCCTCTCTTGCCTACCGATTCCCTGTTTGTGTTTTTTGTATGCATGAATAAGTGGGTCAGTTCGAATCTCAGCAATCGTCAATCGTTTGACCAGGACCACAATGCCTGTGCTTCTTGAAAAGCAGGTACGACTCTACTGGTCAGATATCTAATTAAAGACAAGCAAGCAATCATTTTCGATAGTTTATGTGCATACTGCATACGTGGCAACATAGAGTCCAATGAGAGAAACGAAAGGAACAATCATTCTGGTATAACATCGCCGTGTTGCAGTAGTTTCAGTCATGCTGAGATGAAAGATGATGGTGGAGATGTCAATCGGTTCCCTTCAGCTGCTCTTCCTTTGCATTCTCACTGCAGTTCCAGCAAATGGGCAGCTTCAAACAGGTCAGCAAATGGCTCACGTTTTCTTCTGATTTCTATCTGATTGAGGAATGGAACCTGTTCCTGCAAGTTGCTGCACGATTTTACATGAACCCTTCTGGTGCTCGACGATTGTCGGCAGAACGTGTTAGAATAGGCTGGTGAAAAACGCGTTGTTATGTTTGTGGTTAAAGATCATCTGGAGCTCTTTCTTCTGACTGTCTGCAAAATGTTCTGCTCTGATTTGTTTGAAATAGGCTTCATAAGCATAGACTGCGGCTCGCCTGTGAATTTCAAGTATGTTGACCAGGACACCGGAATTAGTTATGAGTCTGATGGAGCTTACACCGACACCGGACTAAACAGGAACATCTCCTCTGACTATGCATACCCGAACAACCCCATTCTGCCTCAGCCACTTTCGGATCTCCGAAGCTTTCCTCAAGGAAACAAGAACTGTTACACCCTAAGACCTGCTGCGGGTAACGCCAGCTTATATTTAATAAGAGCTAGTTTCTTTTATGCAAACTATGATGGACTCAATGCTCCGCCTCAGTTCGATCTTTATCTCGATGCCAATCTCTGGTTAACGGTGAAATTCAGCAATACTTCTGACATCGTGACTTCAGAGACTGTCAGTTTTGCATCTTCGGAGGCTATTTACGTTTGTCTCGTGAACATTGGTGTGGGAATTCCTTTCATATCGGCATTGGAGCTTAGGCCGGTGAACAGTTCGACATATGACTCCGAATATGGGAAATCTGCTTCATTACTTCTCTTTCAAAGGTTGAATGTCGGTTCAATCGAGGGAAGTGGTAGATACACAGATGATATATATGACCGCATTTGGGCTCCTTATGTTTCCCCTTCATGGGAGGCGATCAATACTTCATTGGTAGTTAATACAAATGAAAACGGCTACAAAGCGCCTCCTGAAGTCATTCAGACAGCTGCTAGGTCACGGGATGCGAGCAAACCCTTAGAATTGCGCTGGACCTCAAGCAATGCAAGCGATCATTTCTTTGTGTACTTGTACTTTGCCGAAGTTGAGCCGCTTCAGAGAAACGTTTCAAGAAAATTCAATATATCATGGAATGGATCTCAAATCTCTGGGCCTTTTAGTCCGCTCTACCTCTATGCAGCCACGATATCTAACTCAAAAGCCTTGGTGGGAGGTGAACATCGAATCATGATCTATAAAACAGCTGATTCAGCTCTTCCGCCCATACTGAATGCTGTTGAGATCTACAAGGCGAGGTTGCTGGATGAATTGCTAACAAACAGCGAAGATGGTAAGTTCTCCTCTTAGTGTCTGAATCGATTCTGCATAGCCTATAAGCATAATGGAATCAGTAACGGGGAATAGTCTCAAGGGATGGTCAAGTTTGCTCTAGCGAAAGCAATTGAGGTTGTACTTGCTTGAGATATGAAAAGAAATGAAGAGCGAAAAAACTGCATGCTACTACAGGAGTCTCGGAATCAGTACTTATGTTGAGGCAATTTCGTGGCTGTTAGTATGTGCTTAAACTAGATATGAAAGTCTACACTACTTTTTGTCTACTTCATTGCATCTGATACAATATACAGTCAATGCTTTGCTCAGTGTCAAAACAACATATCAAATAAAGAAGAACTGGGCGGGCGATCCATGTGGGCCAAAGAAGTACCCATGGGAAGGGCTCACATGCAACTACGGCAGTTCGATTCCCCCTCATGTAATCTACCTGTGAGTTCTTGCGGCACATTTGGTCTGGCACACATTAACTAGTTTGGGTGAAAATTTTAGCCTCAGGATGTCTTCTATGATGTATGCAGGAACTTAAGCTCGAGCAAATTGAATGGGGCAATTACTGCTGCTTTGGTAGAACTTTCGTCATTGGAATCCTTGTGAGCGTACTAAGAATTCCATACTGCTCGGCCATAATATGCCACCAATTTGGTTTGCTAAATTAACTTTAAGATTCTTTCGTGTCAGCTTATAGCATCTCAAAAAGTATTATCTTGTGTAGGGACCTGTCGAACAATAGCTTAACCGGACCAGTGCCGGAGTTCTTGGAAGAACTCAAAAACTTGAAGTACCTGTAAGTAGACAGAATTATCTTCATCTGCGATACAACTAGATTTACTAATTGTATGAGATGATTACTTGACTTTCAGGGACTTGAGAGGCAACAATCTGTCAGGAGCTGTGCCTAAAGCTCTTTTAGAAAGATCGAATGCAGGGTCGCTCACATTGAGGTTGGCATGCTCCTTTTCGGTCAATGACTGTCGTGGATGAACCCATTCCTTTCCCTCCACATGTTTCTGTCCAGTGTTACCATTTTCTCTCCACGAACTCATCTTTCTCTCTTTTCAGTGTCGATGAACAAAACCTCTGTGGCTCTGCTTCTTGCAAAAGGAAGAAGGGTATCATCATTCCCATCGTTTCATCATTGTCATCAGTGATGGCCCTATGTGCTGCCCTGGTGGTGCTCTGGAAACTAAGAAGAAAATGGAAATCAGGTATTGATCTCCTTTTCTTTTTCAACTGAATGTTCTATGGCAAGCTTTAGAGAGGATGTGCTGTGCTAGTAGGACTTAGAAAGCATAGATGCACGGAGAGAGACAGAAAAAGAGGAAAACTTTATTATTGTATCAGCAGCAATCATTCTTTAAATCATTGGCACCGTTTATATGATGACAGCAGTAACTCATCAATATGGACATAGAAAAAGATAACTTAGCTAGGTATGAAACTTAGATGCATATCTAAAATCCCGAAAATAGAAGTACGTGCCAGATTAATTGGAAACTCCCGCCCATGTTAAATCATCACAGGCACAGGTTCTCCGAATGAGGAGGGAAGATATTTAGCATCAGAGAAGAGGCATTTCACATATCCTGAGGTAGTAAGCATGACAAACAACTTCCAGACAGTTATTGGGAAGGGCGGATTCGGTGATGTCTACCTCGGCATCATGAATGAAGGAACCCAAGTTGCAGTGAAGATGCTATCTGCATCATCTTCACAAGGGCTCAGAGAATTCCGAACTGAGGTTCGTACGATATTCTTAAACATCAATGTCCCTAGCACATTTGAGAAAACCTGATGCCACACACAAAATGCTGAAATACATTAAAGACGGTAGAGGTTTCATTGCTCTCCGCAAAGGCTGATCATTGATGATCCCTTTAGAGGTTGTTCCATTGAGACAGAGAATGCAAACTCGTATTGTTTTTGTGAAAAAAATGTTTACAAGACATTATCAATTTAATCTTGAAGAATGTTATTTAAATTACTAAAGCTGCTGGTCCGTCTGCAGGCTGAACTTCTAATGCGAATTCACCATAAGAACTTGGCCTCCTTCATTGGATATTGTGATGAGAGCAACAAAATGGTGCTGATATACGAATACTTGGCTAAGGGCAATCTGAAAAATTATCTTTCAGGTAATTCAACGGGAACAAGAAAGAAGTTTAGGGCGAAATAATGACTACTATTTTAGACACTAATACAATATCTTGCTCCTGCAGACAGTGATTCACGTTCATTGAGTTGGGAATCAAGGCTTCGCGTCGCAATAGACGCTGCACAAGGTTAGCTTTTCTATATCATATCTAAGCTCAAGAAACATTCTACTCAGGCCCTCATACCTTAGTGGTTTGGTCACATTCTTTTATTTATGGACTTGAACTTAAACTGTCGATGAATTAAATGCCGTCAATCCTTTCCTCGCATCGTGCATTTGTCTCATGGTTCATCCCATGAGTTCTTCTGAACAAGTGAAGTCGAGTCCAGTGAACTTTAATGTGGTTGTGCGATAAGCTTAATCTGAGAGAAAGAAAAAATCTGAATCATGTGACAAAACATTCTATCTGCAAGAAAAAAAATCTGCTAGATTTATAATGAAAAGGTTATGCTTGATGTGAAATTCATCATCCGAAACGAATTTGAGTTCCAGATCCAGTTACAACAAAAGAACATGTCCTGGCTTTAGTCCTTAGTATCCAATGTAATGAATCCTTGTATCCAATCTATGTGCAAGTAAGATCTCATACATCTACTGGTCATATACTTAAGCATCAGATGACTACAACTTCACTGAAACGAAATAATCATGACTCTGAAAAGATGGCATCAAACATTTTCAGTAACAAAGGGAAGAGTAAACATCATTTGTATAACATTTTGCGCATAATCGATTTTTCTTTCGTCGTGAAAAAATGGAGTTTCAGATATTGGTTTGCAGGACTCGAGTATTTACACCATGGATGCAAACCGCCGATTGTTCACAGAGACGTGAAGACTGCCAACATTCTATTGAGCGAAAGCATGGAGGCTAAAATAGCAGATTTTGGACTTTCCAAGGTTATCCCCAGTGACGGCCTTAGTAACATGACGACTTCCGTCGTGGGTACTACTGGATATCTTGACCCAGAGTGCGTATTAGTACATGAATGTCACTGAACCATAAAGCCTTTTGCTAAAGAAAGATTGATTTCTACTGATTATAGCTTCCCTTGATTTCAGGATTACAATGCATAAACGATAACTAGGGCTGTCTCTGATGGTTTTCTGAATCTTGTCCCTTCTATGCAGGTACTACATTTCTCGCAAACTGAACGAGAAAAGCGATGTCTACAGTTTCGGCATTGTTCTTTTGGAGCTGATCACGGGACAGCCCGCAATCATCAAAGCCGAAATGCCAGTCCATATTCTGGAATGGGTGAGTCCTTTCATTCAAAGAGGGGATATCCTAGACCTTGTCGATCAAAGGTTGCAGGGAGACTTTGACGAGAGTTCGGCACGTAGAGCGGTAGAGATAGCAACGGCTTGCGCAGCATCCACGTCCCTACATCGACCGACCATGGGTTACGTGTTGCCAGAGCTTAAGCACTGCTTGGAAATGGAGTTGTCCAGGGGCTTGGAAAGAACTCCCGGACCGAGGGACGAGGCAATCAGCACGACGGTTTCGACAAGTTCGCCGGAAATTCAGTCGACCAACTTTGATTCTATGTCAGCTATTTCGCCAAGGTAGCAGATTGAGACTTGAGTGGAACGCCACGGATTTGATAGTTGTATTCTTAACAACTGTAACGTTTCTTGTGAAAACTCTCTCGCCAGTGTCTATCTTCTGTCATAGGAGGCAAGTAACGATGATAATGGTTATAGTTACTTGTTTGTGTGTATATTTGCCACATGCGATATTAAAGCTTGTGAATATTTTTATTTTTCTGAACCTCTCTTAAGCAACTGTGCTTGAAATTTTCTTTTTGAAAAATGGCATTAATAGTTTTTAGATTTTGATCCAATGTGCAATATTGTCATTGGACTTTTAATTTATTCAATATGGTACTTGAATTATTATAAATATTCAATTTAATCCCTAAACTTTCATGTTTTTCAATCTAAGCCTTCAACTTATCACGACAAAGTCAAATCCATCCTTACTACTTTTCACAAGTTTTCATAATTACTGTAGTGCCAAAGTTAAGACTATCTTTTCATTTTAATCTATTTTCTTACCTTACAAAAAATCTGCTATCTTTTTAGTATCTTCTTAATCTTTTTAGATATTACGACAGTTTTGTTTAAATATATGCTAACTTATGATCTCTATAACAATAAAAATATAAACTCATTTAGAGTTATATTGGGTTGATATGTTTGCTAATTTTACTAACAAGTGTTTTTATAAAGATATCCAAAAGTATATATATTCATCTATAAATAATCGTACTTATAAAAATTTGAATGCTGTTCCTAAATTTTTAGTCGTGATTTTGTGTTTCGTGTTTTTTAGTGAAATTTAGTTTAATCTATAAATGAGAAAACTATAATAGTAGGTAATTCAACTTGATACAACTTTAAATGAGGTTTTAGCTTTACTATTATGGTTATCCTAAGATAAAAAATAATTGAATGAAACTACCATAGCATTTATAATGACCAAAAAGGTAAAAGAGTAAGAAAAAGATAAAGTATTTCTTGTTAACTTAGGAAATCAAAATGTGACATTTGGAAATTTCTACATCAATTAATATGTAGGAAATGAAGATGATGAATGTTGCAAGTGAAAATTCTAGTTAGATTAATAAGCATTAGTAGGTTGATTATATGGAGTGATGGTGAATCCTATGTCATCATAGTAATTGCTAGTGGAGACTGATATGCTCCGAAATTATGTATCAAATAAGTGGTAGGTTAGAAATTTATGGAGTTGAGTTTATGTTGGCATTTGGCAACTTTTGCATAATGTTTTGGTGGATTAAAAATATTTTTTTGACTTATTAATGTTTAGAATGGACACCGGTTTCCTTATTTTTGTATTGAAATACTGGATATCTTAGTGACCTATCAAAATATCTACTTTGGAATCATATGGTTGAGACATTTGTCACTTTCTAATTTGCACACTTCTCACTCAATTTCAACCTATTATTTCACTCAATGTTATCATTGCTTTAGACCTTACTTGAACATTCTTATCCCTTTGTAATTTATGTAAGTCTTCCAAGTACATCAACTCTTGATTGCAAAAAAACCTCTACAAATAACCAAACTTCAAAAAGAATTCCAACTTGTTCTTATAAAGAAAAAAAAAAAAAGAGAGAGAGAGAGATCACTTGTCACTTTCCTCTCCAATTATCATTTTTCAAATTTTTGAGTAAAAGCAAAGATTTCATACTTGTGTTATCGAAACTTCAAATTCAGTCTCTCAAGACTTTTTTTTTTTTTTTTTTTGGTCAGTGTCTCTCAAGACTTTACAAGGTCGTTGGGTCTTTGAGTTGTCCATTTTTTTTTTTGTTCAAGTTAAGTGAAACTGTGACATCTTGATTTTTAACCCTATTTTGATTAAATGAAATGGGCTTTTCATTGACGCGCTTATAGTCTTTTTCTATGAGCTGATCGCTCACGAGATAAACTAATCTATCAGGTGAAACCGTTAAGGGATATAAATGCAACAGACTTGAGAATTCAATCAGAAATCAACTACTCGACCATGCTAATCGGCAAGGGTCCATATGACACCGTTGTAATCGATTAGAGACTGGAGATAGGTCGATTCGACAGAAGCACGTAATTAAGTTGTGGGTGATTCTACCTGATTGTAAAATTTGCGTCAAACCTTGAAATTTTTACGATAATCGAAAGTTACCGATGAGTCAAAAATGCACGAAATGTGGATCGAGAATTATCAACCACGGGTAAAATGCGATAAAATTCCTTAAAGTTACCCGGTAGATTAAGTCATGCTAAAATCTCGTATGGTTGAAATTAACCACAAAATTGAACTTAGTTTCGGGAATCGAAAATTCGAGTGTGTCACGATTTATGTTTTGGACATCGTCTCATCCTTTAAAGAATTTTTGGCAAGTTCGAAATTTTGGCGGAAAAAACAAAATTGGCAATTTTAATTCAAGAAATTCGGAGGGGCATTTTTAAGTGGATTTTTGGCCTTCAAAGTGAGTTGGTTTGTGAGGGAAATTATGGAAATTTGTTTGGGCACCTTAGTTGGTATTTTTGGAGGCCAATTTGGTTAATTTGGTGAGGAATTGAAGATGGAAATTGTAATGAATCGGGCCCCACTGTATAATATTGTCCGCTTTTGACACTAAATCCTCACGGCTTTAAAACACATTACACAAATTATAGGGATCCACACGCAGTCGAGAGTCGGCTCTGAAACCATTTGTAATGACCCAGGCCCCATTGTGTAATATTGTCCGCTTTAGACACTAAATCCTCACTGCTTTAAAATGCGTTACACAAATTAGAGAGACCCAAGCCTTTATAAACTACCCCAGGACTCCCCCAGAAGCAATGTGGGATTGGAGACATACCCTTAGCCTCACCCATGTACTGCCAAGGTGATCTCGATTCATCCCTCCGTATTACCCCGGGTCTAGGTCATCACAGAAATCAGCAAATTCGTAGGGGCTGCTAGCTGTTGATTTTTGGCCTTTATTTTGAGGCATTTGGTAATTATAAAAAATTTATGTTCCAGGGAATCACATTTTGTACAACCCTAAAAAATTTTGTGACTTAAAATTTCTTGCAATATATTAATAATTTCATTACATTTTTTTTCTTTTTTTCTTTCATTTTTTTTCTTTTTCCTTCCTCTTTGCCAATCGTCGGCTTGGCCATGGCCGACTAAAGACCGGCCAAACAAGGTCGCTGGCCTCGAGGGAGCCTCGTTGGCCATTGACGAGGCTCAACCACCACGTCTCAACCACCAATGAGGCTTGGCCTCGTTGTGGTCGAGCGAGGCTCAACCTCGCCTAGATCTGGCGAGGTCGAGCCTCGCCCAGCTATCACAAGGCCAGGTGACGTCAGACCCAGGCAACACCGGGCCTCGCGATGGCCAAGCAAGGCTCGGCCTCGCCAGATCTGGGCGAGGTCGAGCCTCGCTGGTGGCTGGCAAGATCGGGGCAACCTTACCAGGGGCCGACGAGGCTCTAACAAGGTCACCAGGCTTCGTCTGGCTAGTCGCCAGCCATCGCCGGGCCCGTGACCAACTAGGGAAGAAAGGAAGAGAAAAAGAAAGAAAAAAAAAACTTGTTTCTTGAGTTGTTCTTGGAAACAAGAAACAACTTTTTTGTTTCTTGTTTCTTTCCAAGCCTGTTCCCAGGAACAAAAAATTTACCAAACACGTTTTTTATTTTTTATTTTTGTTCTGGGGAACAAAAAAAACAGAAACAAGTGTTCCCCGAAATGTTACCAAACGGCACCTAAGCTAACGCACCATAAATGCACCGGTTATTTTATCCACAATGGGTAAAAAACCAAAGTACATGATACAGCGGACTAGGGTTTCCTTGAGCTGACTCTCACAGCTTTCGGTTTCCCTAAGTGGATGATTCGGCTTATCATGGTTTGTGTGCATACTCTGAAGTATTCCATTTCAATCAATGGTGAGTTATATGGATTTTTCTCAAGTGGCCAGGGCCTCCGGCAAAGGGACCCAATGTCTCTCTATCTTTTTATCTTGGTGATGGAGGTTTTTTCTAGGGTTTTGAGCTCTCGCACTTCCCATTAGGATTTTAAATATTTCTAGAGGTGCAAAATTGTGAAGCTTTCTTCGCCGATGACGTCTTCCTTTTCTATGAGGCAGATTGGGCTTCAGTGTCACTGTTAAAAAGAGGCCTTGATATCTTCTCCTCCTAGAGTGGGATGATGCCAAATAAAAACAAAAGTGAGGTCTTTCTTGTGGGAGGGTCTTCTTCTCTACGGAATTATATTCTGTTGGCCCTTGGTTTATAGAAAGGGAAGCTGCCAATGCGGTATTTGAGAATGCCAATTATCTTCTCGAGGCTTGGTAAAGCAGACTGCATCGCCCTTATTGACCGTATCATAGCTAGGGTCCAAACTTGGGCCCAGCGGTTCCTATCCTTTGTAGGAAGACTCCAGTTAATCAAGTCTGTCCTTCATTCTATCCAAGCTTTTTGGGCTAGTGTGTTTACCCTCCCTTGATCATGGTGGGGCTAAAGTCTCCTAGGAGGACGTTTATCTCCCGAAGGAGAAGGGAGGTCTGGGCATTCGTAGGTTGCAAGACTGCAATAAAGCTTCCATGCTTAAGTATATTTGGATTTTGTTTACGAATAAAAAATCTTTGTGGTGTAAGTGGATTCACACCAATTTCTTAAGAAGGGAAAATTTTTGGGTCTTCGGCAAACCTACAGTGTGTTTGTGGGCTTGGAAGAAGATCTTGTAGCTAAGGAGGGAATTTTGGTTATCCTTTCTATGGAGAGGTGGTGATGGCCTTTCAATGTCTTTATGGTTTGACCATTGACACCAGTAAGGCCCATTAAACTTATTTATTCCGAATCTCTTACTGATAGCTCGGGCCTCTCTAGGCAAGCGACGGTGGCGGACCTCCTTTCCCCTTTGGTCAAGTCTTCAAGACTCTCTTGGAGTGTTGGGACTTTTCCTTTCCGATTCTTACTCAGGCCCCTGACCGGTTTACTTGGCATGGGAACTCTTCCGGTACCTTCACAGTCGCCTCAACCTAGGAAGCCATTAGGAGCAAGAAGAACCGTGTTCCTTGAGCCTTGCTTATTTGGAACAATGCCATCGCCCCTAGATTTCAATTCAACCTCTAGCTGATTACTAGAAATCGTATACCTACTAAGGTTTCCCTCCTATCTTATGGTAGAATTGATAATGTGTTGTGCACCTTTTGTAACACCACGCCGGATTCTATCAACCATCTTTTCTTTGATTGTCACATCTTGGCTACTCTTGTATTTTTCTGGGCCGTTAGATGTAATCTTCTTTGGTGTAATCGATCTTGATCGGAGAATCTCCTTTGGGCTTTGAAGTTCCTTCTAGGTAAGGATTTCTTCCACTGCATTGCACGGTTCTTTTTTGGTGCCTTGTGCCATCTGATTTGGAAGAAAATGAATAGTATTATTTTCTAAGGGGAAGCATTGGTGGTTTTGACTTTGAAAAACCATCTCATCAAAGTGGTTAAGGACAAAGTTCTGACCTTCAAAAATGCGGCGGATAACTCAAGAAATAGGAGACTCCGGCGAGGTTGGGGATTCGACCCATCCATCTTCTTATAAGGTCTTGGTTCTCCTAATTAGCGCCGGAAAATTCTAGTTTCGCCTTGGTTGGTGGTTGCTGGGTTGTGGCGTTTCCTTGGTTTTTTGTTGGGCTTCGACCTTCATTGCTACTCCAGCTTTCGTTGTTCATGGCATGCGTTGACTCCTTTGAAGGCTACCTTTTTTTGCAGCTTGTTCTTTGCCTTGGTGCCGTTTCTTTTGTAGCTCCTTCTACCTGTCGTTTGGGTTGTTTCCTTTGTTTTATTTGCTGCTTCTTTGTAGCTCTCTTTTACTTCGGCTTCATTTCACTCATTTTGACTTATTGGTACTATGAGTGAAAGTTTTTGGCACTGAATCTTTTGTATAGTTGGTTAAAACTCAATATATTCTTACCATTATCAAAAAAAAAAAAAAAGACACCAAAAAGATTGCAAAGATGCTAAAGGACAGGATCCACGACGGGCAAAATGGTCATAACGCACTTTGTCGGGCGTGCTCTGCATTAGCTGAATAAGAAGCGGCGGGGGTGGAAATGATAAATGCCTCAAAAACGCAATAAGTTAAAAGCAAGGTTTTCTGATCCAAAAAAAAAAAGAAGCAAGGCTCAAAAACTCCTCAAAAACTTTCTGTGGATCAAGGCTCAAAACCTTAAAAAACTTTCTGGAGAAAACTCTTCAAAAACTTTTTTAAAAAACTTTCTAAAAGTGAAAACTTTCCAAACTTTAAAGAACTTTCTAGGGGGAAACTTTTCAAGGCAAACTCTTCGAAAAGATTCAGACTCTTCAAGGGGTAAACTCTTCGCAAAATTTCATAACTTTCTGGGGAAGCTATTCGAAAACTTGCTTGCGGGGGAGAAGTTAAAAGAAAGGCTCAAAAAAGAAGCGGAGGTGAAAGCGACTTCCAGCGCAGGCATGGAAGATAATGCTTCGTACGAGATAGGACATTAGTATAAACCTCATCGACTTCTCCGGTGGACCATCTTGCTCTCGCTCTCTGTCCGATCCCTCGCCCGGCTTCGAGCTCCGCCCTCAGTTCTCCGAGGTTGGTATGCGCTTTCCCTTTTTTTGCTCTGTCCTGTTTGTCTCTGCAGATTGATTGGGTTGGTTCGATCTTTTTGGCGTTGATAGGATAACAAGGGTTTTCCTTGGGCAGTGATCGATCATGTTTGGCTGGATGTGCCGGCTTTTTAAGAAACTTAAGCTGGGGATCGACGCTCAGCCTCTCACCCCGAGGGATAAGTTGAAGAAGGTACAGTTCCCGCGCTTGTTTTTGAATTTTCGGTTCTGTCCCTTTTTTTTCCCTTCAATGGTTGAAGAAATGGTACTGGGTTTTCTTTTTTGGGAAAACTGACGAGTAGATGTACTTCCTTGAGCTCCCAATGGGGACCTGTGCTCGGGGCTTTTACCTTCTGGCGACAGTTTCGCTTTCGATAATCGAGTCTCCATATGACTGTGTACGGAATTGATGCAACCGCATACTTCAATAATTGGCTGCTTATTTATAGTGATTCATAACCTTTCCAGCTTATTTTGTACCTGAAAGCGAAAGCTGTTTGTTAGCTCTTCTATTATTATTATTATTTTTATTTTATTTTATTTTTTTAGTGAGGAAGTTAACTGCGGCTATATGTGCTAGTTCAACCAAGGCACACCATCACACATTTATTCAGTGCATCGAAATTTTTGATCTGATTACTTGACAGGTAGAAGAGTTATCTGTTTTTATAACAATTTCCCGAAGAGTCCGTTTTTTTATGTGGAGAGTCTTTTTCATTTTGACTTCCCCTGATGTTGTGAGTAATTAAGAAATGCCTACTTCAAGTATGTATTATAGTAAAACACATGCATCTGCATTTCTGTATATTAAGATGTGGATTTATTTTGTTGGATTGTAGGCTTAGAAAAAAGATTTAACCTTAGTCTATGCAAATAATTATGGTAGGTTATATCATTTGTATATTTAACTGTTTCATTTGGACCCTCTGTTCTCCTTTCTGTACAGACACTCGAAAAGCTGAAGAAAAAAGCGCAGACTTACAAAAAGAAGGCTTCTCAAGAGGTTAAGAAAGCGAAGAAGTCTTTCAGAGCAAGAGATAGGGGGGGTACGGTCACTCACCTCGACGTTTTTCCTGGATAGATACCCTTTACGCCTTTGTTTTTGTTACGTTGTTTCTCGGAGTTGCTTCATTTGCTCAACCTGTCCACTGCTATTAGGAATGGAGTTTTGTACACAATAATTCAGTGCAAATCCACATAAACTGGTCCTTACGTTCATTATTTCATTGTATGTGGCAGTCAAAGCACTTTAATCTGTCATTGCATTCTGATCTATACTCTCCTTTGTATAACTGTGACCTTATTACTGGATAGCAATCTTAGCACAATCAATTCTTTCACCATTACATTTTGTTGTTTGTGGCCGCAACTTCATTTTATATCATTTCACATATATTACTTGTTTTCTTCTCCCCTGTAACTCTGACTTGCAACTACGCAAGAAATTTTTTACTTTCATAAGATACCTGAAGCTATATGATGGCATTCATCAATTATGGAAGTCAGCTAGTCTATCTTATTGACATAAAGTTGTGCCTTTGGAAATGCAGCTGCAAATCTATGCTTGAAGAGGAAGAGCCTGTATGAACAGCAGATTGAGCTGCTTGGGAATTCCCAATTTCAGATTGAGGAACTGGTGAGCCATCAAGATTCAATGATTCAGAACTTCCTTGATATCTGCTTGTAGGATTGGATGACTGATATGTGAATGGTCCAGATAATAAAGTTGGAAGGAGTAAAAACAACAACTGAAACTGTGGATGCTCTGAAAATTGGAGCAGCAGCAATGCAAGAAATGCAGAAGGCGACGTATGTCCTACTTTTGTTTTCTTTTCTGAATTGCGGAATACTGATTTTGTTGATATTTGTTTCTTTCTATGCAATGTGGCAGCACTTTCTTATTGCAGTTTCTTGAGGTTGAATTAGCCGGGTGCTCCATTATGGTGCTTTCTTTTGCTTGTAGAGTTTACTGATGTCTATTTTTTCACAGAAATATTGATGATGGGGACAAGAACATGGATGAGACTAAAGAAGTAATGACAAACGTGAAACTAATTCAAGCTTCATTGCGAACTCCTTCTGGTGCAGCCACTGAGTTCAATGAGGTTACCATCCTCGCACTTTCTTTTATTTTAGTTATGCTTTTGATCACCGGTACAGAGGATCTAAAACTACCTCCCAGAAAGTCCATGCTTATCTCTAATCACTTTGTAATTCCAGGATAAAGTTGAGGCAAAGCTCAAAGAACGGGAAGGAGCTGACCCTGTTCCTCAGAGGACAGCTGAGAAGGATGAACTTGCTGATTCGCAAGCTGAGATGGCACTTTGAGCAGGTCAATCTTCTCTCCTTTTTTCAAAAGCTAGTATTAAGCATTTCATTGCTGTTGGTCTATAAGTTAGGTTACTCTTAAATTGGCCAAAATTCTGTTTTTCCCTTGGCTGCCAATGATTTCTTTCTTTCGTATGTTAAGTGGCATAGGAGAAGACGACTTTTTCTTTGGCTATGTTGTTATGCTGTCATTCTAATCTGATATATCAGTTACATTCCATAGGTCTTGCTGCTCATAGTTTACTGAGGCTGTGTAAAGATGCCAAACCTGTATTATGGATATTCCCGCTGCTGTGCTGCTACGCATTTGCATCGATATTTTTGTTACTAGATACAGTGGAATTTCATTTAATTGGAGACGAACCCCAACAGTAGCTTCTCAAGTCTTCACCAACTTACGAAGTTGGACTGTGCTGTTCATAATTTGTACTTCAATCTTGATTGGGCTTCTTAAATTCGACCTAGACAGATTTGATCTTCCTCTGAAGTACTATACTAGTGTGTATGGATATCTATAATCTGGTCATACATCCCAGAAGAGCAAATAAAGGCCTGATTTCTATTTGTTAGCAAGGTTTCAGAAGCTGCTCGGATCTTCTGATGCAGCAATGTCATTTTCCTACCTTTTTTGCTGCACACGCATTTCTCTGCACTGGCAATGTAGAGAGAGAGGCATGCAGGTGGAGATATTACTGTCAAAAGTGTGTTTCCATCAAGTTGTATGATCCAAATTACACATCACCCCCAATCTCATCAAGCATAAAAACCGATTCAGCTTGTACATTCAGAGAGGGTCAGCTAATAAATTTATGACAGGTCTAGGAAGCTTTGCTCAGACATTAGACCAAGGCAACAACATACTCACGCAATGTGCTCTTTCATTTTAATAGATTTGCATCAGAATCCGAGAGAATTTGGATGCAACACCTGGTGTATATGCCATTTGACTCCGTGGTATCTAATTTCCCGGTGTTGACATCTCCAAGTAGTCCAAATCATCACTAATTCCCACCTTCAGTTACATTTGAGCATTAGAACTTTAGTTCAAAGAAACTTAGAAGATCAGATATGCTAAAATAGCTACTTCAAAGGAGCAGCTCACGCCTTACTCAAGAGTAAACTTACTCATGCCTTTGTAACTATATTTTTCACTGGACTAATTTATCAGGTGAGCAGAAAATGTTGCTTGTAGCAAACTGTCACATTCGGTAATGGTTTAGATGCTGTTATTTAGTGTGGTCAGCCAAATAAACCGCAGATATCCGGATTTTGGGTAGTGGTTGACCTACTATGATGCTTTTGGACGAGGCTATATCTGTGCTTAGGGGAATTGCCTCCTGGAACATATGTTCTAGCAGTTCTTTGGCTTCTGGAAAATTGTTTGAGCACCACTGTCTCAGTGTGAAAATATTGTTTGCAACATTAAGACCCAGAAAGAATTTAAAGGGCCAAAATAGAGGAAATTTACAATGTCACAAAATTGCTCAAGTGCTTACTTGAAAACTGAAATAAGCACTTAACAGAGCAGAATCTGTGAAGAGGCAATACCTGTCCGTCTATTGGCTGCCGCATGGGCAACTGATATTGCATCCTCTGTCCACATTATTGAGGAATAGTCAGCTAGTCAGATTGCCAAACAAAGTACCATAAAGAAAGAAACGTGAAATCCAGGATAGCTTAGGGAAAAAACTAGAAGCCTGAGCATCATAACACTGGCTTTCTTAAGTCATTGCTTCGAAGGCAGCTGGATCATTGTCTGCATATTCTGCCATCTCATCTTAAAATATCAGACAATTGTCACGGCCCGAAAGTTAGCATGTCCAAGAGGTTTCCATGGCACGGGCGTGACACGTGATGACTCTCGACCTATGTTCCCGAGATGTACAGTATTCTCCTAGGGGCGAGTGATACCGTATTTGTACGCATACGTTATAAATGCGAGTAGCTGGTAGTTGGCCATAAATGCATATAGCTGGTAGTTGGCTATGAATGCAAGTGGTTGGTAGATGGGGAGGTGCAATCTCCACCGTTAGATCTAAGGGAGATCTACGGGTAGGGTTTGCCTTATACTTGTATATAAAGGGGTGTCCTCCCTCATTGTAACTCATTCACAACATATATGAAAATCCAGAGCTTCTCTCTCATCAAGTGTTTATCTCTCTAGAAGTTCGTTGTGAGTCGAGTGTGAAAGGCTGCTTAGGGGTAAAACCTTAAGGCTGCACGGGTGAATCGAGAGTTGATCGAGAGTTGATCGATCGGCCCGTGACAAGTGGTATCAGAGCTGATTTGCGATCCAAGCACAAGTGCAATGGCTGATCCACGATCTGATGAGGCGTTGGTCCTGGGTGAAGACGGCGCTGATCGTGGGCGGAACGCCGAGAAGGGCGGTGTCCGAGGGAAGAAGGCCCGTGGTGGTTCAAAAGAACCTATGGGGGATCTTGCACAACGGATGGCGAAGCTAGAGTTGTTCGTCTCCGATGTCCAAGGATCGGTCGATGACCTGACCCAGACCGTGGACGGGGTTGACGCCGGAAGGGAGGAGCTGTTTGCGGAAGTGCAAGAGCTCAAGACCGGCATGGGAGAACTCCGCCACGAGTTGCTGGGGACTCTACAGGAAGAACTCACACAAAGGTACGAACCCTTGGAGGCTGCAATGGCGGCTATGCGCGCGGAGATTGCTGAGCTTACGGGTAAGCTCGCGGAAGCACAAGCTGCACGCGTGAACGGTGTCATCACGGTGCAAGATCCACGGGTGGACACGCCGAAGCCAAAGGAATTCCGGGGCTCGCGGGTGGCCAAGGACGTGGACAACTTTTCGTGGTACATGGAGCGATACTTCCGAGGCCATGGGAATCAACGACGACCAAACACGGGTAAACACTGCATCCATGTACTTAGCGGATAGTGCTTTATTGTGGTGGCGTCGTCGGTCGGATGATAGGTGCGGGAATCCTATCGCGACCTGGGTAGACTTCGTCGAAGAGTTCCGACGGAACTACTTTCCCGCTTATGCGGAGGAGGAAGCTCGTGACGAGCTGGAAGGCGTCTCGAGCGAAGGGCGGTGTGCGCGACTACATCAAGCGGTTCTCGGAGTTGCTACTCCAAATCCCCTCGATGAATGAAGTCGAAGCGTTTCACCAGTTCATGGGTGGTCTCAAACCATGGACGAAGCAAGAGTTGAAGCGGTACAACGTGGGAGATCTCACTACGGCCATGACCATAGCCGAGTCGCTCGTAGAGTACAAGGCGTCACCTTCCACATCCCGACCGGATACCCGTCCAAGGGACAAAGGCAATGGTGGGGGAGATCGGGGTAGATTCAACAATCGCCCGACTGGAGCTACACCGCCGAATGGTCCTCACCCTCACCGGGCTAATGCGGGACCAAATGGAGGTGGTCAAAGGAAGGTACGTTCATATAGCTGCTTCTTCTGCGACGGCCCACACATGGCGCGGGATTGCCCGAACAAAGCCAAGTTGGCCGCTCTTTGCAAAGAAGACGAGCCTAGGGAGGAAGCACGGTTGGGATCGCTGCGACTCCTTAGCACGATCAAGGCCAAGAAGGCAAAGGAGCCGAAAGGCTTGATGTTCGCGGACGTGAAGATCGGAGTGACCACGATGAGTGCACTCGTGGACACGGGAGCATCCGACATCTTCATCTCGGAAGAAGCCGCGAAGAAACTTAACCTACGGGTTGAGAAGGGAGCCAGTTGGCTCAAGACCGTGAACTCCAAGGAAGTCCCTGCGATCAGGGTTGCAAGGGACGTGGAGATACAACTCGGGTCATGGAGAGGCAAGGAGACTCTAGAGGTAATTCCACTTGACGACTACGATATTGTCATTGGAATTAAATTCCTAGATAGGATCCATGCTGTTGTAGTTCCCTTTGCGGAATGTATATGCGTGTTGGACAAGAATAGCCAATGCGTGATTCCGGTCCATCGCGAGTCGGAGCGTGATCGAAAGATGATCTCGGCCATACGACTCACCAAAGGAACAAGGAAGGGAGAGGTGACCTTCCTGGCAACCTTGAAGATCGAGGACGACAAGGGCGAAGGGAAAGAAGTCCCGACGGAAGCGACCCAAGTCCTCGACTCGTTCAAGGATGTTATGCCTTCGGAGCTGCCGAAGAAGCTGCCACCCAAGAGGGAGGTGGACCACAGGATCGAGCTTGTGCCTGACGCTCGACCGCCTGCCATGGCGCCTTACCGTATGGCGCCACCCGAGTTAGAAGAGTTGAGGAGGCAACTCAAGGAGCTGCTCGATGCGGGCTACATACGGCCGTCAAAGGCCCCGTTCGGTGCACCGGTCCTATTCCAAAAGAAGCACGATGGGTCACTCCGGATGTGCATAGACTACCGGGCGCTGAACAAGCTGACCGTGAAGAACAAGTACCCGATCCCACTCATTGCGGATCTCTTTGATCAACTTGGGGGCGCTAAGTGGTTCCCCAAGCTGGATCTTTGATCGGGTACTACCAAGTTCGGATCGCCGAGGGGGACGAGCCGAAGACAGCGTGCGTGACGCGGTACGGATCCTATGAATTCCTGGTTATGCCGTTCGGCTTGACCAACGCTCCAGCCACTTTCTGCACGATGATGAACAAGGTACTCCACCCTTTCCTAGATAGGTTTGTAGTGGTTTACCTAGACGATATTGTGATATATAGCCGGACGTTGGAAGAACATGTCGAGCACATAAGGCAGGTTTTCCAAACCTTGCGCGAGAACGAGCTGTTCGTCAAGCGCGAGAAGTGTGCCTTCGCCCAAGAAGAAGTCCCGTTCTTGGGGCACATCGTTGGAGGTGGACGAGTGCGGATGGACAAGGCGAAGATTCAATCGATCGTCGAATGGGAGCCGCCGACGAAGGTACCTGCGTTGAGGTCGTTCTTGGGCCTCACCAACTACTACCGACGGTTCGTGCGGAGCTACTCAAGCATCACCGTGCCACTCATGGACCTACTGAAGAAAGAGAGGGCGTGGGAGTGGACGGATCGATGTCAAAGAGCCTTCGATCGATTGAAGACCGCCATGACCGAGGAGTCGGTGTTGGCATTGCCCGACCACACCAAACCTTATGAGGTAGAGACCGATGCATCAGATTATGCGATCGGTGGTGTTCTTATGCAGGATGGACATCCGGTGGCGTTCGAGTCCCGAAAGCTGAACGACACGGAGCGTCGATACATCGTCCAAGAGAAGGAGATGACCGCGGTGGTGCACTGCCTTCGGACGTGGAGACATTACATCCTGGGATCGAAGTTCGTCGTGAAGACGGACAACGTGGCCACGAGTTACTTTCAGACCCAAAAGAAGTTGAGTCCGAAGCAAGCTCGGTGGCAGGATTTTCTGGCGGAATCGACTCGCGCTGGAGTACAAGCCGGGAAAGGCCAACTCCGTGGCAAACGCGTTGAGTCGAAAGACGGAGCTGATGAGCCACACGGTGAGTCGACCAAGCTGCCCTTGGGTCGACCGCATCAAAGAAGGGCTGGAGCATGATCCAAGAGCCCAAGCTCTCATCGGGTATGCCAAGGAAGGTAAGACCCGCTTTGGTGTGAGGACGAACTCCTCTACACCAAGGGAAGAAAGCGCTGTATGTGCCCTTCCATGGGAAGTTGAGGAAGGAAATCTTGCGCGAGTGCCACGATTCGAAGTGGGCGGGTCATCCAGGGATCCACCGCACGTTGGCCCTCGTTGAAGATCGGTACTATTGGCCACAAATGCGCGACGACGTGGAGGCATATGTGAAGACTTGCCTGGGTTTGCCAACAAGACAAGCTAGAGCAACGATCGTCGCCGGTTTGTAACAACCACTTCCCGTTCCATCCCGTCCATGGGAAAGCGTTTCCATGGACTTCATCGTCAACTTACCCAAGTCTGAAGGGTGTCGGACTCTAATGGTGGTGGTTGACCGGTTCTCCAAGTATGCAACCTTTATGCCTGCGACAAAGGATTGCCCGGCCGAAGAAGCGGCCAAGCTATTCATGAAGCATGTGGTGAAGTGCGGGGGTGCCACGCACGATCGTGAGCGATCGGGATCCCCGCTTCACGGACGTTTCTGGTCCGAAGTGTTCAGATTCTTTGGGGTCGAATTGAACATGTCAACGAGTTTGCATCCCCAAACCTACAGTCAGACGGAGCGGGTCAATGCACTCTTGGAGATCTACCTTCGGCACTACGTGAGCACGACGCAAGTGGATTGGGCGAAGTTGATCGACGTAGCCCAGTTCTCCTACAACTTGCAGCGGAGCGAGTCGACCGGCCAGAGTTCGTTCAAGGTTGCAACTGGGCAACAACCAAACACCCCGAGCACTATTGCTTCGGGTTACCGGGGGAGTAGCCCGCCCACGTACAAGTTCGCCAAGAATATGCAAGAAGAGGCGGACTTGGCCCGGGCGTGTCTACACAAAGTCTCCAAGCGCATGAAGAAATGGGCGGACAAGAAGCGACGGCATGTGGAATTCCAAGTTGGAGACCAAGTGCTGGCCAAGCTGCACGTGGTTCTTCGATACAAGGACGTGCACAAGGGGTTGATCCGTCGCTACGAGGGCCATTTCAAGTACTACAACGGGTTGGAAGAGTCGCATACAAGCTGGAGCTACCGCCAAAGCTAAAAGTACATCCGGTGTTCCACGTAAGTATGCTCAAACCCTTCCAAATTGATGAGGAAGACCCGGATCGAGGAGAGTCTCATCGAGCGCCGCTCGGGGCAAAGACCTCGTATGATCGGGAAGTTGAGACCATCTTGGCGGACCGAGTCATACGAAAGAGGTATTGTGCGCCCAAGCGCGAGTATATGATCCGATAGAAGGGTCTCCGGAGAGCGAAGCCGTTGGGAGCCCGAGGAGAGTCTTTGGCGTTCAAGAAAGAGATAGAAGATTTCCATGCTGAAGACGCGACGAGGGCGTCGCTGATTAGGTGGGGAGAATGTCACGGCCTGAAAGTTAGCATGTCCAAGAGGTTTCCATGGCACGGGCGTGACACGTGATGACCCTCGACCTATGTTCCCGAGATGTACAGTATTCTCCTAGGGGCGAGTGATACCGTATTTGTACGCATACGTTATAAATGCGAGTAGGCGGTAGTTGGCCATAAATGCATATAGCTGGTAGTTGGCTATGAATGCAAGTGGTTGGTAGATGGGGAGGTGCAATCTCCACCGTTAGATCTAAGGGAGATCTACGGGTAGGGTTTGCCTTATACTTGTATATAAAGGGGTGTCCTCCCTCATTGTAACTCATTCACAACATATATGAAAATCCAGAGTTTCTCTCTCATCAAGTGTTTATCTCTCTAGAAGTTCGTTGTGAGTCGAGTATGAAAGGCTGCTTAGGAGTAAAACCTTAAGGCCGCACGGGTGAATCGAGAGTTGATCGATCAGCCCGTGACACAATGGACTATCAAAAATACTCCAGTTTTAGTTTGGGATAATCAATAAGAATGGGGGAATAGTTCAACCACAACCTTCAACTCACTGTATTTCTCCTCTACTTTTTTAAGGTTGCTTAAAGCCTTCTCTCATTCATCCTGGTCAAACCACAAAGGAAGCACAAAACTTTTACTCCTCACTCTTAGAAGCATATTGCCTATTGTTGGAAACAGATCTACTCACAGATTCCTCTCTTCCCTTCTTTAATGCATTGCACTGATCAGCTAGCTCCATAAACTGCCTCTTACTACTATGGACATCAGATTCAAGTTTCTGGTACACATTTCGCAGCTGTGATTTAGTTACTCTGTTGTTATTGCTGAGAAAGAAACTACAACATCAGTAAAAACATGAAAACTTCAGTCAAAATGAAGCATCTTGAGAACTGTAAGGTACTCAATAAATAGTGTCAAAAGTGTCAGAATCTGACAAGGAAGAAGTCTCGCGACTCGTAGAATATCTGAAGCATCTTCTCTCGCTTCTCTTCCGACGAGAGTCCACGTTTCTTCGACTGCACACGACCCGAAAAGTAACAAATATGTAAATCCACGGCACAATCTGGCCAGCAATCCATGGTCGCCAAGTAAGAGAACAGCAATCCGACGGAACCTAACAAAACTCAGCACAAATCGCGTCCGCAAATCGAAACGACGTAGCAAAAATCAAAGCACCATCAAGACTCCAGAGGATCAGGAATAGCCCTAAAATCCAAAACCGGATGCACCAAGCATCAAACGACGACCAGTTCGACTTGAGAACCAGCAGGCAATTCGGCCTAACCCTAGACCTCGAAACTCGAAACCCTAGCTGAAATTCGCGAATCGAATGGTCGCTCCAAAGTCCAAACTGAATCCAACCTCAGATCGGCCCCAAAAATCACAGACGAAAAGCACAGTTAACGTCGAGAGATCTCCCATTTTGCTGCTGCGGCAGGTTCCGCGGTTCTTCTCTCTCTCTCTCTCTCTCTCGTTCTTCTTTTGGCGGGAATTTGGTTTTACACCGGGAGCCAGGTTTGAGTTTCGAGCCTTTTTTCACTCGCTCGACAAAGGTTGGCGGAAATTTACAAGTTGCTCCCCCATCTTTTCAAATTATTACGTTTTGCACCCCCGGAAATTTAACAATATATATAATAGATCACATGATCCAATGTATCGCACGAATTTTTCCAGACTAATTTGCACAAACCAAAGTGCCCATTTCTTTATAATCAAATAATATTTACCTCGCAGGGATGTTATTCTTTCGGAGTTAAAACGTTGAAAATATCAAAAAATAGACCAATTCGATATGCTTAATTGTCAAAGCATGGACAATTGAGAGACATTCCATAAAGCATTTAATCAATTTAAGAAAGACTAATGTCGAAACGAAACGAAAAGTTTAGGATCAAAGTCCATCGACCATTTTGCTTGAATTATGTTTTTCCAGTTATTTCTCTTCTAGTTCTTTTGCATGCGATCTTAAGTTACCAACCATATAACTTCGACAAAGGGTTTGTGATTATTGTTCATTTGAGAGCATGATGCGTTACACGACATATATGAGCTTAATACATTCAAGTCTTAAATCATGTTGTCTCACGTGAAATCCGACCCCATTTAATTGTATTGCTCCCAGTTGTTGAGCTCAAAATGTCAAATGCATTCTGCATTTGGTCATCAGGACAAAGACTGACATAGGTTTGAATAAATGGGAAAAAAAAACCCCCACATAACATGTGCATGTGTTTGATCCTATGAAGCGGTACACTTCAAGATAAAACCAAAATAAATAAATAAAATTCAAAAGTAGTAAAAAAAAAAAAAATCAATTGGATTAAAAAGGACTGAAATGGAAAATCCCTAGATCTAGGGATTGTGGCCACCGCCGCTGCCAAAGCCGCCGCAATCGAAGACGACTACCACCACCAGCGTCTCCCATCCACGACGGCGCAAATCTAAAGTGATTTAAACTTGAGAACTTCCTCTACTATGTTAGTGCCCACTTGTTAGAGCCATCTTCTGTGCGAGCCTAGCATCGACACTATATGGCTTCACTGCTGCAAAAAAAAATAGAATTGATACTTACGACGCGACTTAAAAAAAATAAAAATAAATTATTGAGCAGAAAGTCAGTGCTATGTCGTATGCGGGTCCTCTGTCACATGAGTGTCAACCCGATTTCTTCCACATTCAAGACGTGTTAATTTGCTCATATGGTGACCTTGTGATCAACAACATGGTCACCTTTGGTAGCTGTTATAGCAAGTATGATTTTGCAGTCCCTGTTACAGCGATGCTGATCACATTGTAGTTCTATTTACAAGAGAGAAGCTAAAATTGGGATGACGAGCGTGGACTTTACATAGCTTCGCCAATTTTGCCCATGATGTTTCGGCTTTGCATAGGCTTTCCCACTTCAAACCTTCGAATTTGACCGCACAGATTTTAATGGAGGGTATTTATAGGTCGGTTTGATTTGGAAAGATTCGCGATTGATTAGCGATGAAGCAAATGACCATTCTTATTTTGTTAAGTTTCTTTCTTCTTCTTCTTTTTGATTAGCTATAACATTGCTGGTGTCGCGTAGTTTCAGTTGTGCTAAGCCGAAAGATGATGGTGGAGATGTCGATCGGTTCACTTCAGCTGCTCTTCCTTTGTATTCTCACTGTAGTTCCAACGAATTGGCAGCTTCAAACAGGTCAGCAAGGGCCTACATGGTAACAATTCTATTTCTTCCGATTTCTATTCTTTTGTTCACCAGAATAAACAAAGAATATAAATCCATTTGGTAACGCCAACTTATTTTTCTATTCCCTGAAATAGAAAAGCAACTAGGGAATAGATTTAGATTAGAAATAAGAAAAAATAAAAAAATAACATCTTGTTCCCAAGAATAATTTTTAGAAATAAACAATTTTTTTCTTTTGTTCTTCTTGCTTGCTATGGCCGCCTGCCACCGCCCGACCAATGGCGACCATCGTCGCCGCTACTCGACCGGTGGTGACCATCGTCGCCGTGGCTGCCTAATCGTCATTGTTGCCGCCCACAGCCCATTGGCCACCCCTAATCGTCGACGATTACCATTGACTGTCGGCAGCCTGCCACCACCGCCAATCGCCGCCACTTGACCATCAGCAGCCTGCCATCACTACCAACCATCACCGGCCACCGCCTGGCACCGCACAACTACGCCCGCTGACCGTTGCCACATGACTGCCGCCCACAACCCACCAACCTGTCCTCTCCTATGGTTGCCCATTCGTCGAAGGCAAACGGCCACGGGCGGTCAACGGTGGCCAATGGGCTCTCAACAACTGTCATGCGGTGAAAGTTGATGTGCGATGGTCGTGCGGCGGTTGTGCGGTCTGCATGCAATGGTCGTGCAATGGCTGTGCAGCGGCCATGCGATGGCCGTGTGGTGGTTGTGTGGTCAGCGGGCGGTGGTCATGCAGCGACGATCAACAGTGATGGTCGGTAGGCGGCGATCCTGCGGTCAGTGTGCAGCAGTCGTGCGGTGCCGAGCGATGGTGGCAGGCAACGGTTGGCGGTTTATGAGCAAGAATAAAAAAACGAATAAATACAAAAAATAAAAAATCGTACCAAATGCATTTCTATTCCTTTTCTATTTCAAAAACATAAATTTTGTATAATTACCAAATACGTTATTTTACTCAAAAATTGTTCTGGAAGTAGAAATAAAAAAGAACTATTTCTAAAAAGAAACTATTTCCTGAAGTAGAAGCATTATCATGTGCACCCAAATGGCTCACATTTTCTTCTAATTTCTATTTGATTGAGGAAGGAACCTATTCCTGCAAGTTGTTGCACGATTTTACATGAATTCTTCTGGTGCTTGACGATTGGTAGGCAGAACGTGTTAGAATAGGCTAGTGAAAAACGCGTTGTTGTGTTCACGGTTAAAGATCATCTATAGCTCTTTCTTTTGAATGTCTGCAAATGCTCTGCTTTGATTTGTTTGAAATATGCCTCATAAGCATGGGCTGCGGCGCGCCTGCAAATTTCAAGTACATCAACCAGCACACTGGAATTAGTTATGAGTCTAATGGAGCTTACACCAACACAGGAACAAACAGGAACATCTCCTCTGACTATGCTTACCCGAACAACCCCAATCTGCCTCAGCCGCTTTCAGATCTCTGAAGCTTTCCTCAAGGAAACAAGAACTGTTACACCTTAAGACCTACTGCGGATAATGCCAGCTTATATATAATAAGAGCTAGTTTCTTTTATGCAAACTATGATGGACTCAATGATCCGCCTCAGTTCAATCTTAATCTCGATGCCAATCTCTAGTTAACGGTGAAATTCAGCAATACTTCTAACATCTTGACTTCAGAGACTGTCAGTTTGCATCTTCGGAGGCTATTTACGTTTGTCTCGTGAACATTGGTGCGGGAGCTCCTTTCATATGGGCGTTGGAGCTTAGGCCACTGAACAGTTCGACATACTACTCTGAATATGGGAAATCTGCTTCATTACTTCTCTTTCAAAGGTTGAATGTTGGTTCAGCCAAGGTAGATACGTAGATGATATATACGACCGCATTTGGGCTCCTTCTATTTCCCCTTCATGGGAGGCGATCAATACTTCATTGGTAGTTAATACAAATGAAAACGGCTATAAAGCGCCTCCTGAAGTCATTCAGACAGCTGCTAGGTCGCGGAATGCAAGCAAACCCTTAGAATTGCGCTGGACCTTAAGCAATGCAAGCGATCAGTTCTTTATGTATTTGTACTTTGCCGAAGTTGAGCAGATTCAGAGAAACGTTTCAAGAAAATTCAACATATCATGGAATGGATCTCAAATCTCCTAGCCTTTTAGTACGCGCTATCTCTATGCAGCCACGACATCTAACTCAAAAGCCTTGGTGGGAGGTGAACATCGAATCGTGATCTATAAAATAGCTGATTCGGCTCTTCCGCCCGTACTGAATACTGTTAAGATCTACAAGGCAAGGTTGCTGATGAATTGCTAACAAACAGTGAAGATGATATGTTATTTTCTCTTAGTGTCCGAAATTTCGATTCTGCATAGCCTATAAGCATATTGGAATTAGTAACGAGGAATAGTCTCAAGGGATGGTCAAGTTTGCTTTAGCAAAAGCAATTGAGGTTGAACTTGCTTGAGATGTGAAAAGAAATGAAGAGGGAAAAAAACTGCATGCTACCGCAGGAATCTCAGAATCAGTACTTATGTTGAGGCAATTTCATGGCTGTTAGTATATGCTTAAACTAGATATGAAAGTCTACACTACTTTCTGTCTACTTCATCGCATCGGATACAATATACAATCAATGCTTTGCTCAGTGTCGAAACAACATATCAAATAAAGAAGAACTGGGCGAGCGATCCATGTGGGCCGAAGAAGTACCCATGGGAAGGGCTCGCATGCAACTACGGCCGTTCAATTCCCCCTCAAGTAATCTACCGATGAGTTCTTGCGGCACATTTGGTCTAGCACACATTAACCAGCTTAGGTGCAAATTTTAGCCTCAGGATGTCTTCTATGATGCATGCAAGAACTCAAGCTCGAGCAAATTGAATGGGGCAATTACTGCTGCTTTGGTAGAACTTTCGTCATTGGAATCCTTGTGAGCGTACTAAGATTTCCATATGGCTCGGCCATAATATGCCACCGATTTCTAGAAATAAGTGAATTTTTTCTTTTGTTCTTCTTACTTGTTGCAACCACCTGCCAACCGCCGGCCACCACCCAACCAATGGCGACCATCGTCGCTACTACTTGACCGGTGGCAACCATCATCGCCGCGGCTGCCTAATCGTCATCGCTGCCGCCCATAGCCCATTGGCCACCCTCGATCGTCGACGACTACCACCGACTGCCGGTAGCCTGCTACCACCGCCAATCGCCGCCACCCGACCATCAGCAGCCTGCCATCGCTACCAACCACCGCTAGCCACCACTCGGCACCGCACAACTATCGCCCGTTGACCATTGCCACACGACCGCTGCCCACAGCCCACCAACTGTCCTCCTGTGGTTGCCCATTCATCGAAGGCAAACGGCCATTGACGGTTGACGGTGGCCGATGGGCTCTCGACAATTGTCATGCGGCGATGATCGATGTGCGGTGGTCGTGCGGCAGTCGTGCAGTTGGCATGTGGCGGTCTGCGGCAACCGTGCAATGGCTATGCAGCGGCCGTGTGACGGCCGTGCGATGGTCGTGTGGTCGGCGTGCAACAAAGGCGGATGGCCATTAGCAGTTGGCAGTGGCCAATGGGTTGTGGGCGGCAATCGTGTGGCAATCGTGTGGTTGTGCGGTGGAGGCAGACAACCGCCGGCGATTGGCAATGGTCGATGGGCTGTGGGCGATGGTCGTGCGGCAATGGTCAATGGTGATGGTCAGCAGGCGGTGGTCATGCGGCAACGATCAACAGTGATGGTCAGCAGGCGGCGATCATGCGGTCGGCGTGCAACGGTCGTGCGATCGGCGTGCAGCGGTCGTGCGGTGCCGAGCGATAGAGGCGGGCAGTAGTCGATGGTTTGTGAGCAAGAATAAATAAATAAATACAAAAAAAATAAAAAAATCGTACCAAATGCATTTCTATTCATTTTCTATTTCAAAATTAGAAATTTTGTATAATTACCAAATACGTTATTTTACTCAAAAATTATTCCCGGAGTAAAAATAAAAAGAACTATTTCTAAAAAGAAACGGTTTCACAAAGTAGAAGCATTATCATGCACACCCCAAGCGGCTCACGTTTTCTTCTAATTTCTATTTGATTGAGGAATGGAACCTATTCCTGCAAGTTGTTGCGTGATTTTACATGAATTCTTCTGGTGCTCGACGATTGGTAAGCAGAACATGTTAGAATAGGCTAGTGAAAAACGCGTCATTATGTTCACGGTTAAAGATCATCTGGAGCTCTTTCTTCTAACTGTCTACAAATGCTCTGCTCTGATTTGTTTGAAATAGGCTTCATAAGCATATACTGCAGTGCGCGCCTGCAAAATTCAAGTACATCGACCAGCACAACGGAATTAGTTATGAGTCTGATGGAGCTTACACCGACACCGAAACAAACAAGAACATCTCCTCTGACTATGCATACCCGAACAACCCCAATCTGCCTCAGCCGCTTTCGGATCTCCACAGCTTTCCTCAAGGAAACAAGAATCGTTACACCTTAAGACCTGCTACGGATAATGCCAACTTATATTTAATAAGAGCTAGTTTCTGTTATAGATGAAGTCAAATATTTGTTTTTAGGGGTTTTTTTGTCTTTTCTATCATTTTTTCTTTTAGGTTAAAAGTGATACCTTTATATTAGTGATGGCAAGATCCTAGCCGTCAAGACGCTAAAAAGGAAATAGAGAGGCAAGAAAAATAGAGAAAAAAAAAGTGAGTTTTTTTTTCTTGATGGGGGTTCTCAATCTTTAGGTGCCCTGATCTTGAGAGAAGATCATCGTTGTATTCCAACTTTTTTCGAAATCTAGTGGATTCGCAAAGTGCCTTTGCGCGAAAATGTAGCCTAGGTTTGGGTGAACTTCGATAACAAATTTTATGGTGTGTTCACTTGATTCTATTCTTTTATTACTATATTTTGTCTGGTGAATTGTTTGCAAGCGTTATTTTTTGTGGAATCGACGTGCGATTTCGTAACAACTGGTATTAGAGCCTGGGTTGGCTAATCGAGAACATCGAGAGTTTTTCGGTGACGTTCAATTGAAAGCAAACAATATGGCAGAAGATAAAATCAGAATCGATAAGTTCAATGGGGAGGATTTTGGATGGTGGAAACTACAAATAGAGGATTATCTTTATCAAAAAGATCTCTATGCACCACTTGAGGGTTGGAAACTCGAGATGGCTGAAGTGGATCTGACAGTAGAAGCCGGATGGAAAATTCTTGATCGAAAGGCATTAGGTGCAATTTGTCTAGGGTTGACGAAAAAGACAAGGTACCACATCGTGAAAGCAAAAACTGCAAAAGAAGCCATGGATATTCTAACGAATATTTATGAAAGTCGTCCACATCAAATCAGGTATTTTTGCTAAAGAAATTGGTTAATATGAAGTTATCTGATAGAAGTTCTGTGGCAGAGTATATTAATAGTTTCACGCAGGTCACGAGTCAATTGGAATCTGCAGGCATAAATATATATATGAAGCTTCAAGCTTTATTATTTTTATGTTCTCTTCCAAAAAACTACAATACCGCAGTGCAGGGAATTTCGAGCACCATGAAGGATGACTTAATTCTTGATGATACTGTTTGTAGTATCATGGATGAAGAGATGTGAAGGAGAGTCTCGGGTGGAGATAATTTTTCTGCATCTACATCTTCAACGGCACTCATAGTGGAGAACCGTCGAAGAAGTAAAAGTAGAGGACAATTCAGCGAGCGTGGCAAGTCACAATCAAGGGGTAAGAGACAGGTTGCAAAAGATGAGTGTTGGTTTTGTCATAAAATCGGACATTGGAGGTTTCAGTGTGAAGCCTACCAAAAGAAGCAGCACGATGAGAATCAATGATCTAATGTGATTAGCGATGAATCTTTGCTAGATAACTTGTGTTTGTCTACAGGGTTTGACTTGACAATAGATAAATGGTTTATTGATTCGGGTGCTTCTTTTCATTGCACCTCGCAAAGAGACATTTGATGATTATGTCAGTGGAGATTTCGGACAAGTAGTTGTGGGAAACGGCCATATATGTCCCATTGTTGGGAAAGGAACCATGATTGTGAACATCTCAGGTGGAGGACGTCTAGTTTTGCGTGAAACTAGGCATATTCCAGAATTAAAGAAAAATCTGATTTCAACCAATAAACTTAACCAAGAAGGTTTAGTAATAACCTTTGAATGCGGAGAGTGGAAGATAACCTCAGAGGCAAGAGTAGTAGCAAAGGGAAAGCGTATAGGTACACTTTACCTTCTCTAAGGAGAAATATCAGTGATATGATTGTAACTACAATGGCTACAGGTAATTTGTCTACTCTTTGGTATTATCGTTTGGGATATCTTGGTGAAAAATGTATAAAACAGTTACACTTGAGGAAATTACTTCTAGGTTTGTAAAAAGTTGAGTTAGATTTTTGTGAGAGTTGCATGTATAAGGACCTGCTCAAGAACTCTCTTATTGCAGTAAGAAATATTTTGTCACCTTCATTGATGATGCGACAAGAAAGACTTGGGTCTATGTTCTTAGAGAAAAGTCAGAAGTATTTGGGATGTTCAAAATGTGGAAGACCATGGTAGAAAAAGAGACAGGTTATCAGATTAGAGCTCTGAAATCTGATAATGGTGGTGAATACACGAGTAAGGAATTTGCAAAATTTTTTAGTCGAGAGGGCATACATGGATTAAAAACTGTTTCTAGAACTCCTCAAGAGAACGATGTAGCTAAAAGAATGAATAGGACTATTCTAGAACGTGCGAGATGCATGAGACTACACGCGGGTCTCCCGCTACACTTATGGGCCGCCACGGTTGATGCAGCTGTTATCTTATCAACAGAAGTCTATCTAATTCGTTGGATGGAGAAATACCACAAGAACGGTGGTCATGTAAAAAGATTAATTATTCTCATCTAAAAGTGTTTGATTGTATTGCATATGCTTTGATTGACAAGAAGGATAGAAAAAAGCTTGATGCTAAGTCCAAGAAGTGCATCTTTATCGGATACGGTGGTGATGAGTATCGCTATAGGCTTTGGGATTATGAGAATAACAAAGTCATCCGCAATCGCAATGTGGTATTCCATGAAGAAAATATGTATAAAGATCGGCAGGCAGAGCATGAAAAGATAGTAGAACCAGAGTATGTTGAATTAGACACAATGCCCGTGAAGATGTTTCAAGTAGATCAAAGTGCACTTAAAAGAGAGGTTCAAGATAAGCCTATTATTAGTGAAGAGGTAGTTCAAGAGGAATGCAATGATTCGGAGCAGACTAACAACCCTGAAGTACCTGTCTTGAGGAGGTCTACACATGTGAGAAAGCCAAATGTAATTTTTGATCCATCAGCTAATATTGTTCAAAGCCATGTCTTATATACAAATTCAGGAGAACCGGAGACTTATGATGAGGCAAAGGCAGACACGTCTCACTTGCAGTGGGAGTGTGTTATGAAAGACGAGATGAGCTCGTTACTTCAAAATAAAACTTGGGAGTTAACCAAGTTGCCCACAAGTAAAAAAGTTTTATTAAACAAATAAGTGTACATGATTAAGAATGAAGCAGATGGTAGTATTAGATACAATGCGAGACTTGTAGTCAAGGGCTTTTCTCAAAAAGAAGGGATCGACTACTCTAAAATATTTTCACCTGTAGTGAAAATGACATTAATTAGAGTTCTGCTGAGTATAGTTGCAGTGGAGGATCTTCATCTTGAGCAATTAGACGTAAAAACAGTGTTTTTACACGGTGACTTAGATGAAGAACTATACATGGCACAACCTAAAGATTTTGAAGTCAAAGGTAATGAGCACATGGTATGTTGCTTGAAGAAAAGTTTGTTTGGCTTGAAACAAGCTATGCGGGAGTGGTACCTAAAATTTGATGGTTTTATGAATGAAAAAGGATTTGCACACTGTGAATCTAATCATTGTGTTTATTTTCGCAAATATGATGATGGTGACATTATGTATCTCTCTTTATATGTGGATGGCATGCTAGTGGCTAGTTCTAATATGAAGAGAATCGTAAAAGTGAAAAAGATGTTATCATCACAATTTGCTATGAAAGACTTGGGAGAGGCCAAGAATATTTTGGGCATGAAAATCATCAGGGATAGGAAAAATAAAAAATTATGGTTGTCGCAGGAAGATTATGTGAACGAGGTGTTAAAGAGATTTAACATGAACAAGGCAAAACCGGTTGCAACTCCTCTAACGAGTCACTTCAAACTTTCCAAGGATATGTATCCAAGCGCTCAGGCTTTGAAAGATGAGATGGCGATAGTTCCATATGCATCAGCAATTGGGAGTTTGATGTATGCCATGGTAAGCACGAGACCAGATATTACACATGTAGTGAGAGTTGTGAGTCGATATATGCAGAACCTAAGCAGAGAGCATTGGAATGCAATAAAATGGATATTGAGATATCTAGCAGTACTTCCAATTACTCACTTTGTTATGGTGGTACATCTCTAGAGTTGTAGGGTTATACAGATGCAAATCATTCAGGTGATCGAGATAGTGGTAAGAGTTTCACTGGATATGTCTTTACAGTTGCAGGTACAGCAGTGAGTTGGGTATCTCAATTACAAAAAGTAGTAGCTTTATCAACGATAGAAGCAGAATACGTGGCGATCACAGAAGCCTCCAAGGAAATCATGCAGTTACAAGATTATATGGATGAGTTACATCGAAAACAACCAGTCAGTACACTTTGGAGTGATAGTCAAAGTGCAGTGCACTTAGCAAAGAATGCAGCTTATCACTCAAAGACTAGACATATCAAGAAGCGTTATCAGGTCAGCATTGAAAGATAATGAGTTAAAGCCTCAGAAGATTGATGGCTCGAAAAATCTAGCTGACATGATGACTAAGGTAGTAGACATAGAGAAACATATTTTCTGTACTACTACCATTGGCATTACTCAATGTTGATTGATGAGGAGTATCGCAGAAGCACAAGTTTTTCAACTACTATTTTTTGAAGAAAATGGATGCAAAGTTGTTTGGTGCTTAGGTATATTTGTCTTCAAGTGGGAGATTGTTATAGATGAAGTCAAATATTTGTTTTTAGGGGCTTTTTTGTCTTTTCTATAAGATTTGCTTTTAGGTTAAAAGTGATACATTTATATTAGCGATGGCAAGACCCTAACCGTCAAGACGCTAAAAAAAGACATAAGGAGGCAATAAGAAGAGAGAAGAAAAAAGTAAGTTTTTTTTTCTTGACGGGGGTTCTCAATCTTTTTGTGCCATGATCTTGAGAGAAGATCATCGTTATATTCCAACTTTTTTCGAAGTCTAGTAGATTCGCAGAGTACCTCTACGTGAAGATGTAGCCCAGGGTTGGGTGAACTTCGATAACAAATTTTTGGCGTGTTCATTTGATTCTGTTCTTTTATTACTATATTATGTTTGGTTAATTGTTTGCAAGCGTTATTTTTTGTGGAATCGACATGTGATTTCGTAACAATTTCTTTTATGCAAACTATGATGGACTCAATGATCCGCCTCAGTTCGATCTTTATCTCGATGCCAATCTCTGGTTAACAGTGAAATTCAGCAATACTTCTGACGTCGTGACTTCAGAGACTGTTAGTTTGCATCTTCGGAGGCTATTTATGTTTGTCTCGTGAACATTGGTGCAGGAGCTCCTTTCATATCGATGTTGGAGCTTAGGCCACTGAACAGTTTGACATACGACTCCGAATATGGGAAATTTGTTTCATTACTTCTCTTTCAAAGGTTGAATGTTGGTTCAACCAAGGGAAGTGGTAGATACATAGATGATATATACGACCGCATTTGGGCTCCTTATCAATACTTCATTGGCAGTTAATACAAATGAAAACAGCTATAAAGCGCCTCCTGAAGTCATTCAGACAGCTGCTAGGTCGCGGAATGCGGGAAACCCTTGGAATTGCGCTAGACCTCAAGCAATGCAAGAAATCAGTTCTTTGTGTACTTGTACTTTGCCGAAGTTGAGCAGCTTCAGAGAAACGTTTCAAGAAAATTCAACATATCATGGAATGGATCTCAAATCTCCTAGCCTTTTAGTCCGCACTATCTCTATGCAGCCACGACATCTAACTCAAAAGCCTTGGTGGGAGGTGAACATTGAATCGTGATCTATAAAACAGCTGATTCGGCTCTTCCACCCATACTGAATGCTGTTGAGATCTACAAGGCGAGGTTGCTGGATGAATTGCTAACAAACAATGAAGATGGTATGTTCTCTTCTCTTAGTGTCCGAAATTTCGATTCTGCATAGCCTATAAGCATATTGGAATCAGTAACGAGGAATAGTCTCAAGGATGGTCAAGTTTGCTCTAGCGAAAGCAATTGAGGTTGAACTTGCTTGAGATGTGAAAAGAAATGAAGAGCGAAAAAACTGCATGCTACCGTAGGAATCTCGGAATCAATACTTATGTTGAGGCAATTTCATGGCTGTTAGTATATGCTTAAACTAGATATGAAAGTCTACACTACTTTCTGTCTACTTCATTGCATCTGATACAATATACAGTCAATGCTTTGCTCAGTGTCAAAACAACATATCAAATAAAGAAGAACTAGGCGGGCGATCCGTGTGGACCGAAGAAGTACCCATGGGAAGGGCTCGTATGCAACTACGGCAGTTCAATTCCCCCTCAAGTAATCTACCTGTGAGTTCTTGCGGCACATTTGGTCTGGCACACACATTAACTAGTTTGGGTGCAAATTTTAGCCTCAGGATGTCTTCTATGATGTATGCAGGAACTTAAGCTCGAGCAAATTGAATGGGGCAATTATTGCTGCTTTGGTAGAACTTTCGTCATTGGAATCCTTGTGAGCGTACTGAGATTTCCATATGGCTCGACCATAATATGCCACCAATTTGGTTTGCTAAATTAACTTTAAGATTCTTTCGCGTCAACTTATAGCATCTCAAAAAGTAATATTTTGTATAGGGACCTGTCGAACAATAGCTTAACCGGACCAGTGCCTGAGTTCTTGGGAGAACTCAAAAACTTGAAGTACCTGTAAGTAGACAGAATTATCTTCATTTGCGATACAACTAGATATACCAATTGTATGAGATGATTACTTGACTTTCAGGAACTTGAGAGGCAACAATCTATCAGGAGCTGTGCCTAAAGCTCTTTTAGAAAGATCGAATGCGAGGTTGCTCACATTGAGGTTGGCATGCTCCTTTTCGGTCAATGACTATCGTGGATGAACCCATTCCTTTCCCTCCACATGTTTCTGTCCAGTGTTACCATTTTCTCTCCACGAACTCATCTTCCTCTCTTTTCAGTGTCGATTAACAAAACCTCTTTGGCTCTGCTTCTTGCAAAAGGAAGAAGAGTAACATCATTCCCATCGTTTCTTCATTGTCATCAGTGATGGCCCTGATGGCCCTATGTGCTGCCTATGTGCTGCCCTGATGGCCCTATGTGCTGCCCTGGTGGTGCTCTGGCAACTGAGAAGAAAATGGAAATCAGGTATAGATCTCCTTTTCGTAGAAACCAAGATTGTTTAATCAAAGTTTTGACTACGTTGTTCATTTAGTCAAAAGTTCCAACTACGTTACTTAGCTATGTTGTCGAGTTCGAAATAGTCAAACTTGTAAATAGTCAAACTTGTAGTTAGGTCGTAGAGGCATAGATAGTCAATATTTGGCACGTGCGAAGGCCAAAACAGCAGAAACTTTGAAGGAAATTCATGATTGGGCTGAGGGCGGGTTCGGCTCTAGCCCGACCAGAAGTTTGCTAATTTTGTACCTACTTACTTGGTGCAAATTTCATGGGGCGTTCTTCACAAAAGTTGTTCCTTATTGACTGTTCTACGACATAATTTAATTTCAGAATTTTGGAAAAACTTCAGGTTTTAAAATCTGTGTTTTGGGTCGCTGGACCGACCTCTTTATGCTTTTCATTTTCTACAGATTTTTTGATCTAGAATTATAAAATATTTTCTCCACAAAAGTTGTAGAGCACATCCCAAGCTACCACATACTAAATTTTCATAATTTTTTTATCTCAATAGGTTAGTGAAATACTTATTTTTCTACTCAATTTCGTCCTAGAGATTTTGACTGTTCTGAGCCCAGATTGCAAAAATTATTTGGAACTGTATGAACTGAACTGGATTTTGAGTTCTTCACAAAAGATATTTTTTAGATCCTGTCCACCTCGTACTAAAGTTTCATAATTTTTGGAGATCGATTACCTAGACAATAGCCATCAGCTCTAGAGGCGTGTGAGATGCCTTATGAGGCTAGTTTAGGCTTGGAATGTGGGACCTTCCCCACGGTTCACTTAATATCTATATGGATGAGTTTGTATTAATCTAAGGGATGAAAATGAATGATGATTCATTATATGCATGCTTGAATCCCTAAATGGTAGTGGTGTTAACGTGCTTTTAATTGAATTATGGAATTGCTGCATTATGGTGTGAATGTGTGATTGATAATGATGTCGGTCCTTAGGATGACGATGCCCGGGTTGTAGTAGGGATGCTTGGAGGGGTAACTGGGTTCTTCCGGATGCTTGGGGTGTAACACGGTTCTCTCAAATGCCTTGCGATGCCAGATGGGTGTGAGATGCCCGAGGGATAACAGGGTTCCTTGGAAGATGATGGCGGCATGAAATTGTATTGATTGTAACTTTGGTATTCTTGAATCAAACTATTGGTCATTTGTTAAGGAAATTTATTCCTTATATTGATCAATCGTGTATTTTGAAAGGTTCTCGGGTAAGCTATTGTGTATGTGATTTACGAAACTTTCTATTGACACTTTCTTCGTCATACGGTAACCGATTTGTGTAGTATAGACCGGTGGACTTTCTACTTGCTGGGTTGTGACTCACTGGTTGTTGACTTCATCTTTTCAGATCATTAGAATGTTGATCCCACCTACCTTCGCTACGGGGTGTTGGTGAACTTCACTTGGGAGGAGGGAACAAGATTTTTGGAGCTCGGAAGATTTTGAGGACATTAGGGGCCACTGCTAGATGTCACTTGTATAGCTAGGTGGGGAGGACTGACCGACCTAGAGTCTAGTATAGTCAAGTCTAGTGCTAACCTTTTGTACTTCCCCATAGCACCCCACTTGTCTTCTGATGTACAAGTATGAATAAATCATTGAAATGTTCATGGCAATTGTTATGTTTCTATTATTTATATGCCATTATGCTATGTGATAAAGATGTTTGCCATCAAGCGAATATCCCTGTGTGAGTTTGAGTATGAGATTTTGGAGTTAGCTAGATGTTATACTATATGAGAAGATTCTCTATAAGATTGAGATGACATGAAATCCAATGATGACATGGCTTGTGTAGCCATGGTATGATGTTAAGAAATGACCATCGTTATGCGAATGTATAGTGATGTATTTATTCTTGCTGATGCATATGACAACCATGGTGGATAAGTTAAATGGCAAATGGGCAAGTATGATTCCATCTTTCATGAGTTGGTAGTGATGATGCCTCATTAGTCAAAATGAATTCTAGTTAGTGACAAGTATGAGTTAGAAAGTCACTTGTGTATATCGGTGAGCTCCTATGCGTTATTTGTGCATCATAAAATAATATGTCATCTACTTGTATTTGAATAAATGATCTTATGTAATACTATTAATGATTTCCCTTGTTGTATCATGACAAGGAAGATAGTGTATTTACTTATACATTCGTCATACATCGTTATTTTGTACTTATCCCAAACTCATGGTGTTTGTTATTACCGTGTGTTCAGTGGTAAAAGGATCTCGTACCTTATTTAGAAATTTCATTTACAAAGCTTTGACTCACCCTTTTATTTTTATAGACATGTAGTGTGGACCTTCCACCACCATCACTTTTTGGAACTTCCGTATATTTTGAGAGTGCTAGTATGAACACCTAGAGGGGGGTGAATAGGTGTTTAAAATAAACCTTGGCAAATATATGCAGAATAAAATAAACTTCAAACAAAACAAAGGAGTTAGGGAAGAGAATAAGAACACAAGATTTATAGTGGTTCAGCTTAATCCAAGCCTACGTCCACTCTCCCACGCTAACAGCCTTCTTGGTTGGATTCCACTATGCAATCAACAAGAGATTACAACTTTGAGTGCAAACACTTAATAGTAGATCACACTATCTTACTAAGTCACTCTTTTGGTATTTCTCTCACGATTACAAACGTTTAAGCTCACAAGAGACAAGTGTATGATTGAAAGTCACTCAGACTTTGGAATTATAAATTCTACGCTCTATCTCTTACTTGCTCATCGGTCATTTGTCTCCTTAAATACTCCTCCACTTCCAAACTATCCGTTGGACAGTATCTTGAGGATCGTCTTCCAATATACCCATTAGACAGCTCTGTATCTAGAAGATTTGGTAGCCGTTGAGTGACAAAGGTAGAATCCCAAATTGATTCCGATCGCCCATACAAACGGAATCTTGGTTTCCATAAGTAAAGCTTCTTCGTATAGAAAGTTCTTGTCTTCAAGATCCAATCATCAATCAAATAGACTGAGTCAATTGAATCAATCTTAATGTGGAATCTAAACCAGATCACTAGCCGTTATATGATTGGGCTTGAGTTACGTTCTATTGAGTTCTGGATGTAAAGTCTGAGAGCCATAGACTTTATAATCTGAGTCTGAGTGCGATAGACTTTGCAATCTGAGTCTAAACATATTCTGCTTCGAACAGATTTAGCTTTAAGGTCTGAACACCGTAAATAAGTTCAACTCCAACATAGAGTCTGTCTTCTAGTTCGGCTTCAAAGCATAGAGTCCGTCTTCTGTTCATCATTCACGTTCGAGTCTGGAATTTGTCGAGTGAGCAAACTTGATGTAGAATAGACTTTGACACTAAAGTCTGGTAGTCTTCAGACTTTGACACAGAAGTTTGGAAATCTTCAAAATATACTTTGGGCACATGTTACGTTCAGTCTTCTGGTCGTCTTCACACTTTGACAATATCATTTACATGTTCTATCATATGCATGGTCTATTACTTAACCATTAAACATGTTAGTAGCATTTGATTTATTTTGTCATCTTTAAAACATCATAAGGGATTTCCTAACATATTTTGATTGTGAATATTAAGATGTACTTAAATTTGAATTGGTGATGGTATATACTAAATGCAAATCCATCGTATGGTCGATGTAGGGCTAAGAGTGGATTCCCATTGACTTGTCGCTTGGTACTAGGATATCAATGGTGAGATGGTTGGATTGTTGAGGAGCTTTGATGGTGATGGCAACATGTTGATCAGCAAGGTTGTCGATATTTAACAAATAGCTTACTTTTATATAGACAAGTCTTGGGCCTAAGAGGGGTGCATCGGTGAGCCTAAACCTTTTCACTTGGCTATTGTATCAAGTTAGTAACTAATGTTGTTTATATAAAGAAGATATATGTACATAAATGAAACTTGTGGGATTTCTCGTGTGGGATGATGTGAATGTTGATTTGCGTTTCCACATGCTAATAATAATTACGAAATATAATCGCAAAAGATATTTTGCGTGTAACATTTTAGGGTGTCATGCAAAATAATTTTAAAATATGGGTAATATTGTAATTATGAAAACTCGGGATTAGTACCAAATAATTGATTTAACTTTGTTGTGAAAAGTTGAGGATTAGATTGAACATTAGAAAATAGTTCAATGACCATAGGACAAATTATAATGACAACATTGTAAATTGAGTTAAAACTAAGGAATTATAAGGCCCTGTTTGGTAATACTTCCAAGAACAACTAATTCTGCTCTTTTGTTCCGGAAGCAAAAAAAAAAAAACATAAATCCATTTGGTAAATTTTTTGTTTTCAGGAACAAAAATCAATTTTTATGTTCTCGAGAATAGATTTAAAATAGAATTAAGAAGTAGAAAAAAAGTTACTTCTTGTTTTTGGAAACAATTCCTAAAATCAATTCCATTTTTTTTCTCCTCTTCTCTTCCCTTTTCTTCTTTCTTGGCCATGGCCGGCGACCTCGCCAAAGCGTCCTCGGCCCTAGGCGACGCCGAGCAACGGCGAGGCTCGTCGGCTTGAGCCTCACTAAGTTAAGGTGAGGCCGACCTCACATCACCTAAACGAGGTCAAGCCTCGCCTAGATTTGGCGAGCCTCCGATGAGCTCACCAAACCTCGTCCGACTACAAAGGAGGAGGAGGAAGAAGAAGATAAAAGAAAAAGGAAAAAGAGAAAATAAGAAAAATATAATAAAAGTATTAAAAAATAAAAGAAACAAAAAAAAAAGAGTTAATAATCTCACCAAACGTGTTTCTATTTTGGGAATACAAATTTTGGATAGTTACTAAGCGCGTTCTTTTGCTCAGAAATTGTTCCCGAAAATAGAATCAGAAAAAATTATTTTTGATCAAGAATTGTTTCCGGGAACAGACTCGTTACCAAATGCGTCATAAATGTTTAAAAATTGAAAAGTTAGAATCTAATTTCGTAGAACAGTTTTTTTTTTTTTTTCGAACAAATGGACTCTAAACATGGATTAGAATTGAAATCGGTGGAAATATATATCTTGTCACTCATCTCATAGCACCAAGCAACAGTACCTGAATATTAAGTGCACATATTTTTTTTCCCTGATTATCGAATACAGTCACGCGTACAACTATACAAGCTCTTGAGCAAGACTGCTTATTCTTAAATGAAAGTTGTTATGACATCTAATTTTTTTCTACTTTTGGTTCCTGCAAAAGTCAATGTTAAGAGAACACCAATTAGAGGTAAAAAAGAACGGAAAAAAAAGAAAAGAAAAAAAAAGGGTCGAGGCAAGTTCGATGAACTGAAAAATCCTTCAAAACTAAATCCGGATTCTAACATCTTAAAGTCAAGTAAGCAAACATTAATTAATCCCATTCAAAGGGTCCTCATCTTTCCATCTTTCCATCTTTCCATCTTTCTTGCTTGTCGTTGAATTCAAGGATGCGCAAAGTTTTCAAAACGGTTTTAATGGATTCTTCCACATCAAGCAAGATGGTGGCGCTGATCTTCTTCTGGTCTAGACAAAGGAAAGTTCGAGGAAGCCGACGAGCTAAAGCATATAGTTGCAGAGAAAGACTTAAGGTTGTGTCATCTTTGACTTTGACTAAGGATGGATGCATGGGATTGGAGCTATTACATTTAATGCTGGTAGAGAAAGACTAGTTGGATTTGGACTCCTGAAAGCTCACTTTAGGTGCTGCTAAATATAGTATCATGCGGGGACTGAGCTGTCGCTGGCTGCGACCCGTTTGAATTGAAAAAAGCTACACAGGTTTAATGATGACGAGGAGGAGGAATTTCCCCGCTCATGCGAAGAAACTTGGGCTCCTTGCACTTGCTGAATTATCTTGAATCTGACCGTTCCAAGCTTGGCTTTTTCTATGGAGAAAAGTTGGGACGATGTTATCCGGATCGGGACTTTTTTAAACGAAAGGGAGGTTTGACCGGGATTGCCCCCGACACAGAATCGAGACGCCCACAAAAGAAATCTCGGTGCTTCCAATGAGGAAATTATCATAATATAGAGCTTGGATTTGAGTCTGTCGACAAATCCAATCAGATAGAATTTTACTTACAAATTTACCTATGATATATTATTGGTTCACACTGCCACAATTCCCGATGTGGGGTTTCGTGCTACCCCATCCCACCCGCTCACCTTAAGTGATGTCCCCTCGCTTGTGAGCCACCTCCTGTACCGCTACTACAACCATCATCGCCGGTCATGGATTGGGTTGCCACATCACAACCCCTACCTTCACCCATGATCTCTCTTCAACCAGACCAACCATGGTGGCGGTCTTTGCCGGGCTACTGCAACGGCCATGAGATTTCTTCGTTGAGGTACTTCGTCAAACGCCGACAAATACTGGAAGTACCAGCCAATCGAATATCAATCCTGTGGGGACCAACGTCACAAGTACATACACCTCTTACCGAGAAAGCCAAAATCCGAGCCCATCAATAAATGCGGTCAAACTCATCATACTCGAAAGTTGAAGTTAATAATTATGAGTCAACTAAATTATATCACGTAGTCAACTTCTTCACAAACATAACTTTTGAACGTGGCATTGATAGCATTTCTCAAACAAATCCTACAAGCACTTGCTTTTTATTTGAGAAAATTTCATGTGCAATGAAACACTTTTATATAATTACTACATTATCCACATGTTGATACAATATCGCGCGCTAATCTATGCGTGGAAAAGGAGATCACTAATTTAATATGCGGTAGCAAGTCAAATGTCATACGGCATAAGCATTTATATGGACGATGTTCCCCTCCCGACAACTACATGAGGGCACGAGAATACTTAATGTCGATAGATTTAGTTGTTGTATTCAACTTTAGCTGAGCAAAACAAGAAGGATTGTGCGGCTTATACAAATGGCGTGAACGATTTCTTATTATAATTACTAGTATTAGTCTTTGTTTATAAAAACTTTCCAAATCATATTTATGAGCTTTTACTTTTTCTAAGCACTTCATTCATTTCCATTAAGAAGTTTATTCACAACCTCAATCATTTATTATGCGTTTAGTAACATTTCTATTTTCAGGAACACTTTTTTTCAAAATAATTATTTCTTATTTCTATTTCTTGGAACAATTTCTGAATAAAACAACACCTTTAGTAATTGCAAAAAAAACATTATTGCTGAAATACAAAAAGAACAAGAATTTGTTTGATACGAGCCACAAGGTTTTTTGTGACATAGAAGTTCTTTTAATTTTTTTTATTTTTTTTTAGATTTTCCTTTTTTTCCTTTTTTTCCTTTTCTTTTCTTTTTCTTTTTTCTTCTTCCTCCTCTAGCCAGTCGCCAGGTGGCGGGCGGCGATGACGGGGAGCAAGTGGTGGTGGTTGGCAACTAGCAGCAAAGGATGGTAGTAAGTGACGAGGAAGAAGAAAAAAAGAAAAAAATTACTTATTTCTAGAAATTGTTTCCGGAAACAAGAAATTACTTTTTTGTGTTTTTTTTTTTGTTCCAAATCTATACCCTGACCACTTTTTTATTCCAATGAATAGAAAATTAATCAACGTTATCAAACAAATTTCTGTTTTTTTTTTTTAATTCCGGAGAACAAAAGAATAAAAGAACTGGGAAATGGAAACGTTGCTATGCATACCCCTAGCAAGCATGTCATTTGTGAATATAAACCATATGTCCTAATTTGATAAAATTTTATGCAATTGCCTCGTTGATTTCGATCATTCTTCTTCACTTTATTCAATAATTGGATTTTTACACAGTCCTCGAGACTTCAATGTATATTAGAATTTATTTACTTATGATTTTGAGGGTGGCTAGAAGGAATCACCTAGAGGGGGGGTGAATAGGTGATAAAATAAAATCTTAACAAATAAATACAGCATAAGCAAGTCAAGATCAAAGTTTGAACAAGAATCAGATTCTAGAACAAGGCTTAGAATCTAGTATGCAGTAGAGAGGACTTTAGAAGCACCTACCAAATGTGCAATAGACTTTAACAATAAATAATAAGAGATTAGGGATAAAGAAAATTGCACACGGAATTCACAGTGGTTTCTGTTTAGATCAACCCAACATTTACTCTCCCACGATAATGGCTTACTGGCTGGATTCTACTGGATTATCAATAAAAGATTATAGTCAATTTGTGTGGCTTATACCCAAGTGCTTCTCTCCAAAGCTAGTACTACTTAAACCCAAGCCATAGGAATCACCATCTTACACAAAAGCATACACTTATAACACTGTCAACTCCTCTCAAAAGATTACACAATTTAAACTCACGAAAGACAAGTATATATGATTGAAATTCACTTAGACTTTGAAATTCTAGATTCTACGCTTTGTCTTTTACTTACTCCTTAGTCCTTGGTTTCCTTAATTACTCATTTACTTCTAAATTAGCTATTGGACAGTATCTAAAGGATTGTCTTCTAATCTACCCATTAGACACAACTGTATCAAGAAGATTAGGTAGCTATTGAGTGACGGAAGCAAAATCCCCACTTGATTTTAATCACTCATATAAATAGAATCTTGGTTTTTATAAGTAGAGTTTCTTATTTAGAAGGAACTTGTTTTCAGGATTCACTTATCAATCAATTAGATCTATCTTGGTATGAAATCCAAATCAGATCACTAGTCGTTATATATTTTGGGCGCATATTATGTTTATCAAGTTGTCTCATTGTAAACTTGCTTTGTTTTGAACATGCTATATTCTGAACTTGTCACGTTTTGGATCACATTTTGTATTTGTGTCATTCTAAAACTATCACGTTTAGGACTCGTCATGTTTTGGACTTGTTCCGTTTGAAATAGATTTGACAATATGGACGTAAGTTTGAATATAGTCTAAGTAAGTTTAGCTCCAACATAGAGTCTATCTTCTAGTTTTTCCAAGTATAGTTCTTGAAAATATATTTAACAGGTTCTATCATCTACATAGTCTGTTACTTAATCATTAAATACGTTACTAGCATTTGATTTATTTTGTTATCTTCAAAACATTATAAGGGATTTTCTAATATATTTGAATTTGAATTCAGTACTTTAATTGGCCATTTATCCTTGATTAGTCAACCCCTAAAAAAAGCATCCTCAATTAGACTCTGATCACTAATTAAATTCTTTGAGTTTTTGGGGACAACAACTTTGCGGAAATGATACACGTAACAGTCACGTAAAGCCAAATTGAGCTTGTTTCGAAGAACTTGTTAAAAATCTTGGCATCTTGCAGCTCTTGTACATTTTAACTCTTGTATATTCATAATCTTGTTCTAAATTTAAGACATGTTTCTGTTTATAAATCATAAAGTATAAGCACCAAATGAAAACAATATACAATTAGGACTTCAGAGACTTTGGAATGCACTTGTCCTTCCCCCTTCCACGAGTCAACAAGCAACCTCAGTGCGACGGATGCGTGTGTATTATAATATCATGTCCATGTTCCGATCTTGCCTCGTCTTTTCGCTCGAATATAGAAGGACGAAGAGAGGACAAACACAGCATTCGCGCAGAGAGAGAGAGAGAGAGTAGAGAGATCCGTTCGATCCATTGCAGGAGAAAGAGAGAGACATGCAAGCTTGATGAACCCTTGACCGGTCAGAGGCGAAACTGAAACTGTGCTGACTAGCCCTTTCAGACAGCGACATCCAAAGCTCTCTCCCGTCTCTCCCACGCGTTGCGCTGCTAGCCATTTGCCGAAAACACTCAAAAACAACAATCTTTACTTTTAACATAGACAAACTTCAGCCTTCAACACTCCATTTTCATGTACTTTCCTAGCTTTAAACAACATCTAATCTCTCCTGAATCCGTTTCTGGGTCCCCAGTTAATCAATCAACAAGCTAAAGCTATGTCAGCCGAATGAAACCGTGCTCTTTGTTCACGACCAAAAACTATTCAGGATATCGTAGTCGAAATCCAGAAAGATCTGCTCCTCCTCCGCGTTGGCTTCATCGTTCCCTGGAAACGCCAGAGAAGACGAGGCGCTGGAGAGGCTCGAGACCTCCTGAGGCGATGTTGAAGAGGCGGCGCCGAAGTTGTTCCCACCGGTGCCAAAATCCGAACTTGCCATTACGGTCGGAGCTACAAAGCTAGGTGCTTTCTGGTCCTGGTGATCGAAGCTACTGTGTTCTTGATGGCCAGGGCTCGCGTGTAACTGGGGCAACGAGCTGAAACTGTTGTTGTACAAGCAATAGGATGATGAATCTACGATATGATCATCGTGGGTCTCGAGTTTAGGAACGTCGGGGACCGCGGGCCCGCCCAAGTTCCGATTTTTATCTCTCCTGAGACAAGCCGCTTTCCCCGCAGAGAGGTGCTTCTTCTTCAGCTTGGTGTTCCAGTGGTTCTTCACGTCGTTGTCCGTCCTTCCGGGCAGTCTCGAAGATATCAGCGACCATCTGGTCACGGTAAAACATGAAACACGAATCACTCAAAAAACTCAAATCCACAAGCAGAATTGATTTCGCGTCATAATCAGAACAAGAGTCGAGCGGAGCGGCAGCGTAAAAATCGAAACTTGCCTGCTCCCGAAAACAGAGTAGAAAGTCAAAATGGCATTGTCTTCCTCCTCAGAGAAGCCGCCACGCTTGATGTCCGGCCTCAAGTAGTTGAGCCACCTCAGCCTGCAGCTCTTGCCGCACCGCTTCAGCCCTATTCGTAACAGCACCAATACCATTCAGAAACCCCAGTACCGTATGCAGAATCACACTCGGGTCAAACCACACTTGAACAAGCAGAAGAAGAAGAAGAAGACAAGTTTCATTTTTTACCAGCTCTGACGGGGAGAGTGATCCAGTTATTGCCGGAGCCATGCTGCTGTATGTAGCTCATGAGGATGGCATCCTCTTCAGGAGACCACGCCCCTCTCTTGACGCTGGCTTTGTCGCAGCAAGGAGCTCTTCCCATGGTTCGGAGCGTCGCTTACTCCCCCGCAGCTACACCGGCGCGCGTAGAGACAGAGACAAGAGACAGAGAGAGAGGATGGTTCTCGATGATTGATGGTTTGTGTGTGGGTATTATATATATACACACACGTTTAGGGACTTTTCAAAGAAGCTTATTTTGACCATGGGTTTGACTCTTCAGTTTAATAAAAAAGAACAATGTGTCTCCCATCAAGCCCTTCACCAAGGCTCCGATTAAGTGGTTCAATCGCCCCGTGTGATCGTTATCCGCGTGCGAACTTAATTAAAAAAGATGCTGGTATTATATGTATTTATAACTCGATGGTTGAAAAGTCCATCATAATAAATGACAACTGTGTACCAATTGTATCTTTCATGAAAATATTTTTTTTTTTTTTTTTTTTTGTGACTGAGGAACTCGTATAGCCTGCAGCCGGCAAATAAACTGGGGGATACATATAAGTGGGAAGACCCACCCCCCGGCGTCCCACTTAAGACCCCAAGTGACCATGAGGATTCGAACTCCTTCCATTCGTGAGAGGAAGAGAGCCTAAACCATCGTTGCTGGTATCCTTCATGAAAAGATTAATATTACGAAAAATCCTAAACTAGTATACATGCGATAAATTTAATCAAAATTAATTTTTTGATCATTAAAAACCTCAAATCGGTACACTTGTAATAAATTTATCTCAAATAACTACAAAAAAACTCCAAATTAATATATTTATGATAAATTTATCTCAAACTAATTTTTTGACAGTCAAAATTTCCAAATTGATGCATTTATGACAATATTATCCGTTAAATTAAATTATTAACACAAAAATACAAAAATAATACAATTGTGACAAATAGAAAGTAAAATTCCAAACTAGTATATCAGTCAATTGTCACGTATTATTTAATCAATAATTTGATGGTAAAATTTAATGAAAACTAATATAAGATAAATGTGTTACAAATATATAAATTTATGATAAATTTGTCAAAAGTGTATCATATTTAAAATTTTTAGTAGTCTCAGAATTAGTTTGGAGTGCATCATTTTTTTGTTTTTCATGGTATTAACATTTTTGAAATTCGTCTATGCCAAAAGTGATTTTGCCTCCGGGGCAAAAGTTTATGGTTCTTTTTAGGTCATTTTTGAAAGTTAAGATATGTTTAGTCGACACGTAAAAGTTTGAGATTTTTTGTTTTTTTATTATTTATGTCTAGTCACTATGATTGAAGTAAAAGTCAAGGCACGAGTTTTACAATTCTGAAGCTACTTTTCGTTGTTCGCTTGTGGGTCAATGCGGGCGATGTGTGCGTGGAGGGGGAACACGGTGATTTTCTACAGTTTCGGGCGGCCGTCATTGTGAATTCTGAGTAGAGAACCAAAGAAACCTTATATTAATCGAGGGCGCTCTGCCCACGTTGCTGTCCTAGAAGGAATAGCGACGCGATTTAATGTTTTTTGACCTCGTTTTGGGTGAAGCGAGGGAAAAACATTAATTTTCTCGACGGAAATGAGGATTGCAATCACGACTTGACCTCTAAACTAACTTAGAACCTTCGGTGCATGATGATGCACTTCCCGCGATGAAAATCTTGGACTTCCAGAGGTGTCGTGATTTACTTCACGACACGTGCTTCTAGACGGGTCGACGACGGTCGCTGGACACGCGTTTCGCTGGTTTCTCGCTAATAACCTCTGCAAAGTTTGGTGGGATATTTTGCGCCATCAATGATGATATAATATGACGTAACGATTATGTAATATGACGTAACACTTTTATGAGAATTGAATAAGTGCGTGAGCTCTGTACTCGATGATTGCCAGGAAGAAGAGAGATCGTTCAACTACATTATAACCTTCGGTGCATGATGATACATTCCCGTGAGAAAGCTGGTTTTGCCTATTCTACAAGCGGATAGAAAAATCTTGGACTTACAATAAGTATTGCAATTTACTTTGGGACATGTGCTTCTAGATGGGTTGACAAGAATCATAGGACGCGCGCCAGTCGTGTCTCGCTAACAACTTCAAAGCTTGATAAGACATTTTGTGCTGTCATGATGAAATATTATGAGCTAACGCTCTCGTGAGAATTGAATAAGGGCTCGAGCTCTGTAATTGATGATTTCCCGGAAGAAATGACGTTGTTAAACTAAATCTCTATGTTGGCATACAAGGAAGTTTTTGTGCGGTTCGAGCTACACTCACTAGAGCTTGAGCAATTGAAGAAATGTACAGAATCTATGTGGACTTTATAGAAATGTTACTTAGAAGTACAATATATCATTTGGAGTAATCATGTTGAATTGGAAATTGAAGAATAAGAACATGCTATCCTAAGGGTAACACTTGTAAAGATCGGTACAAGTTAGACATTTCATCACCACTTTGTGAAAAGTCATCCGGCATGAATATGTTAGATATATGTGACTCAATTGATAAAATAATATCTCTCTCCAAAAAAGCTTTTCTTTTTTATTTACCATCGCAGAAAGAAAATATTTTATTGTGAATGAACAAGATATTGAGGAATTGTCCATACATAAAATCATAATTATCGATATGAGCCTTTCCATATGAAATGGGAATCTTTTGTTACAATAGAATCAGAAGTAATGTGGATCATTCAAGAAAGTTTGGCCTTGTGGAAATTCTAGGCTTGATGGATTGGTTAGATCCTAAAGTCAAGGCCTTAAAAGCCATGATGCACAAGTTAGACCAATCACATAGACAACGAGAAAAGGACAAAGGGAAAATACTCCTCGGTTTGCACCTCACATATCAAATATCATCTTGAGTTCTCAAAATCTGCAGATCCCCATCTTCATTTCGTGCATTAAGTTTCAAATTGCATCTTTTAATCACGCATAAGTTACCATCTTGCCTTCCACCCAAAAAAAAAAAAAAAATTACCATCTTGCCATCCCAAATTGCCCATCGTTACATCTCAATCTATCTACCATGAGCACCATCGTCACTCCTGCGGAGGCCGCTACAACTGGCGCTGACCTCACATGTAAGGCCAAGAACCACACCGTGATTAGCTTCAGGGATGACTTTGAACTGGCAATCACGATTGGGCCTTGCTATAAAGTTCGCACAGCTCGCCAACTTGGTCATAAAGACTTTGCTATTGATCGTGGCAGCCACGCAAAGCTATTATGAGGCATGAGCTTAGGTCAAGATCGCATGGCCGTGCTACTACGGCAAGCTCGACGCAGAGATTGGCGGCTGATAATTGCGGGGGTGGCTCTCCATCGTTGCTGTGCCACAATCTTGTGCGTAAGGAGAGAGAAAGGGTACAAGAAGAGAGAGGAGAAGAGGTTTTTTTTTTTTTTTTTTGGTCTGAGAGGAGAAGAGGTTTGAATGTACGTTTTTGGTACAGAAGAGATGCAAAGAGCAGATTTTGAAATGCGAGGGTGGTGTTTGACATAAGAAAAAGAGGCCAGAAATGATATTTCTAATTTTCCCTATATAAAGTAGTAACATCATAACATGGTGCTAAAGTGGCCTAGTGAAGCCAAACCCCTTAAGGAAGACAGACTTGTCGAAGCCCACAAAATCAGTGATCAAAGGTTTCGAGCCCAACCAAGCTTTGATTGATGGGCAAGAATTTCTGTCTAAGCCAGTTCAAATGATGGGCGGGCCTCCAGGCCCAAGACCATGATATCATGAATGTCACTTCTAAATTGTTTTTCTTCATTTGCTACTTTCGGTTGCTACTCATGAAGCTACCAAACGTGACCTAATTGCATTGAAAAGGAAGGAAACTTCAAACATGAAATTGAAATATTCTAGCCAAAAGAATTTCTTCCCCTATGTATAAATTCATTGAGCTAGATTTCAATTTACCCTCTTCTTTCAGATCAGTCTAACTGACATTCTGTCGAAATAAGCCACAGAAAAGCTCCATCTTTCTCTCCCTTGTGAATAAAACCGCACAAGCTTTTATATAGATGGTGCCAAGTCGTGCAAACGCTTCTAGTGTTTGATGAGACATGTAAAGATTATATAGACTGAGCTCATATGGACCGTCAATCAAGTAAACCCTATGATGGGACCTGCAAAATTGATGGCTTAGATGGTATGGACTCACAAGGCTTCCAGACCACACAATGACTGTCCGATTCTTCTATCTTGAGCCTAACTGACTGTGGCTTGTAGATATTTAAAAGCATGCGCCTTGTACCTTGTGATCACGACCCAAACATAACATCTAAGTCAGGCTACACAACAAGAGAATGTATGATCCAACCATTCAAAAATAATATTCCTCTCCAGATTTGCAATGTTAGGTATGAATGACATAAAAGTTTGACTTACTATAGCTAATATTACATTAGACTTATCAAACGGGAGGATCAGATTGGATCATGGTCCAACCCAAGTTAACCATTTAACCTATATGACTCATTTTTTTTTTTTTTTTTGTCATACAAAATTAGTAACTCATGTTCAATCCATACTTGACTCAACTCATATAGTTAAACTACTTCCATATTTAACATAATATAGGAAAAACTTAGACGAAAACTGAAGTGAGAGTGCAAAGTGAGTGAGCATGAGATCAAGTGAAAGTGAGAAAGAATGAAGAAAGAATCATATAAGTGGATTGAATCTAAATAAGTGGTAAACTCATTTATAACCCACTTAAAACTTATATTATATTTAAACTTGTATATAACCCCAAGTATAATTAACTTATATAATAATTCAATTCATCAAATATTTGTTAATAAATGGATTTATGATCTATTTCGATAAGTCTACACTATATAAATGAAAAAAAAATATATCTGATTCCCGATTTCCAAATCAAGCATAAGAACGATGGGTGGTCTAAGCACAACCTCATAAACTTTTAAGGGGAAAAGAGAAAATATGGCCAAAAGTAGAAAGAGAAGTCGTGGTGGAGAGCAATGGAGCCGCCATTTCCTATTTCTTTGGATCAGCTCGATTGTCAAAATCAAAGATCTCAGTGATCTCGTGATCTCCACATGTCATTGCTTGAGCAATAGTGTCAGTGCAGTTCACCTGCCTCCTCCCCGTTGAAATCTTTTGCTTTCGGCCCATGAACGTTCATTTAGTGCCTAAAAGCCAATTTCGCAGGGATTAAACCTGACGGTCCCCCTTCCTTTAAAAATAAAAACCCTTAATCACGGGATTAGCGTTGATTAATTCAATTACATAGTTTCATCTTTACACACAGAAAAAAAAACACAAAGGAGTAACATGTTGACACTAGCAAGCCCATGATAGCGACCTTGCTCGACCTATTCTTGTTCGCGACTAGTCACGTCTTGAGCACGTGCCTCCGGTCAAGATTGCAGGAACGCATTGTGCCGACCGTCACGCCGGGGGGGTGTTTGATTTTTGGAGGTAGCGGGAGGGAATATATGCAGCATATCTCCTTGAGAGCAAAGCATATGTTAGAAACGGAACGAAACTAGTGGACAAATCTCCTTTTTGTTTCCTGGTCTAGAGGGTGAGATAAGGAGAGAAAGCCATGGCATCTTCCACGAACGCTTTGTAGGAATATCTCACGAGGTGTCGACTAGGACCTCTTGGGACTGCAATGCAGTGAAGTGTCTTACTTCACCATTAACAGAAGATAAGGACAACTCATGGGTCATGAGCCCCCAATGTCATCCTCATCGATTTTAGCAATCGAATCAAATCGAATCCACGTGGTGTCGTTGCATCAGACAAGCGAGGAGCAGGTCTTGCATAGATCAAGTCTACTAACCTAAGTTGGTCGCATTCGGAAAAATCCCTGAAACTCCACCTTAGGTCTCACGCAAGTTTCCATATGATTCCTACACGATCATTAGCTCTGAATTTTCTGGAAAGCCCGCTATTAGCAAAGGGACACAACCTTCGAAACCCTCGAAAAGGGTTATCTTATTCATGAATCGTGAAATATATAGTGTTTCCATCAATTGCAAGTGTTTCTTTTGCTAAATCATTATATCTTTATTCATGAATAATGAGATTCAAATTTAAATTTGGTATGGAAAAGATTTATGCAACTACCCAATAACTCGAGAATTTTAATTTTAATTTTTTTTTATGACAAAAGTTGTCCATACGTTGCTTGATGAAAAGGGTTCGATTGGTGTTAAGACCCACATCATCCGTTGTTGAAATTTCCGGTTTAAGGCGATAATGAAGCATCAATTATTTACTGGGTAAAACCGTGACTAGAATCCCACAAGTCAAAAACCTAAGATTGACTATTCACCTCTAAACTCAGGCCCATCTTTTGCAAATTAACCAAGATTTTCTTAGACTGAAAATAGGTAAGTACTTGTGATATTCAATTTGCAAATCAAGCCTTGAATCGCTCAACCCATCACTGCCACGTTGTAAAATTTGTCCCTGATCTAAAAGTACATTCCACCATCTCTTACTTTAATATGATGCACGGTCTTCCACGGGATCATTGGGTAAGACTTTGCGATTCTTCCTTCGAATTTGATTTGATTTATGATATAGAGAGGTTGAAACTACGTAAATTCTAATAATCTCATCCACTCTTTTTCTTTTTTGTGGCCGTTCCTCAGTCATAGCTTGACTTTGTCGCTATGGACGACTCTCATCGGCCGGTGATCAAGATTTTACTTGTCAGGATCAAACTGAAAATGAAGCATTCTTGTACCATCTTTAAGCTTTTGCTATCAATATTCAACACGCGGTGCAAAATCATTCGAGGGTGCTCTGATCTAATCGTCATGTAAGGGCAGCAATATATGATCACGATTGATCCTCACTTAACCGGTTTATTATGGAATTTATAGGTAGTCGGGTCTCCGTGCTCGTGAAATATTGAAATTTTATTGTGAAAAAAAATCATGAAAACGACGATTCAAAAAGTAATAAATGGACAAGCGAAAAGGACGGTAGTGGAGACCCCAATCCAATCTCCAACTATAGGCCGGACGGTATGTGGAAAAATTTGTGATGATAAGGTTAAAATTCTTCCCACTAGCTTGGTCGCTGAACTGGTAAATTCTAATCTAATGACAACTTGACTAAGCTTGCGAGGGTACTTAGCAAGTGATTAAACATTAAGTATGATCTCGTTGGTTCATAATCCTGCCACCCATCCTCTCCATCACCTTCCGACAAATCTCAAATTGGAAAATTGCTGATGCACATAGCATCATTTGTCTCTAATTCTCATTCAGTTTCATTTTGTTACAACTCGAGTGATCTAGACCATCCAATACGCGGATCTCATGGAGGACCCAATAGATTTATGATCTCATTCCCTATCTTTATAGTTAAATAAGTCTTAATAATCAAAAAGGGTTGGAAGGGGTGACCAACGCTGGTGATCCCCACTAAACATTACCACTAGAAAGTTGTACCCCTCCGAGTAAAGGACATTTCGGTTCGAGTCATAACCACTGCTCAAACAAAGCGGATCCATCACCACCGTACGAGTTTGGACAAACCCCTCTTCGAGTTTTAGAAAAGATGGGGGAATCTATACCACACTAACCCAACTCCAACAATGTCAATCATCACCATGGTGAATAAGTCGAGTCTAAGGTGAAATAAGTGGAGGAGAGATGAAAATGGTCCAACTCAAGTAAACGTATTTACTTCGATTGGATCATTTCATCTCAATCCGATGCACCCGTTTAATAGGTCTAGCAACCCCTACTAAACATTGCCACTTTCACATCTTTTGAGTAAAGATATTTGATTTGAGCCATAACCACCGCTCGGATCTGAAATCTGAAGTGAGTCCATTGCCACTATAAAACCACGTGACTATTAAAGAGTAGAGTCGGGATTATCTTGCACCATAGCACGATCAGACTCGCGTCAAAGATGGACCCGACTTGCGTCAAGGACGGAACCGCCTCGAGTTTGAGAAGCGACCAGAGAATTACTTGAAACTGATCACCATGCCACACTAACCCAGCAAATCTTGACCTTAGCCATGGCGAGAGAGCCGAGACTTGACGCGAGAGGGCAAATAGTTCCAAATGGGGGGGAAGAGATATTTTGTGGTCAACGTCTCGGGGGTTTGACGGAAAAGAGGAGAGACAAGCAAAGGCAAGCGGCTCGTGAGTCTAATTTCCTCTTCTCTGACAAAATCATCGATATTTCGTCAATAGAGTGGGACCCACCCAACCCCGGGGACCTCATCTTGAATGTGGTGGGGTGGGGGGGGACTGAACTGAAATTTTAATGAAGAGAAGCCCTCCCGCGTAAAAAGCATTATACCAGCAGCGCTAGACCCTTCGCATCAAAGCTACTCCCCTTCCCCCACCATAGCTTTGTTCAGTTGTCCCCTCCAATGTCGACATCCATCATCACGGCGCCTATCCAATCCAATCCTCCCAATAGTTATATGACTCCATGTCTTTTGTCCCCCCCAAAAAAAAAAAAAAATTCAAATAGAAATTTAGAATAAATATCTCAAAATAAAAATAAATTTTAGTGTCCTAATATAACTCATTAAATATAATTTAAACTGTCATGATAAAAAATTTAAGATAATATAATATTAATGGAGATTATTTAAATTTTTTTGCGACATTTTCTCTTCTTTTAACTTCTTCGGCAAGAGCAACAAAAAAAACACTCCTCCAGTAACGTCTTCTTTTTGTTAAATCACATCAAACAGCAACCACCAAAAAAAATAAACACTTGTTTTAGTGGCGTTTTCCTTTTGTCATTTCACATCGAATAATCTCCAACAGTAACACGTCATGCAAAATTTACATTTTTTCTCTAATAATTATTAAAACATTTAAATTTTAAAAATCACAGATTCACATTCCATAAAATCACAAACAAGTGTCCTAATTTCTATAACTATTTATGGTAATTCCATAAAGTTTTACAATAAAATTTCTGGGATTCTAGAATAGTGTCTTGACTCAGTTTTTGTCGTCATTCGGTCACTCGAAATCATTTTGCATTAGAGTCTACAGTCTAGTACTACATTTCGCATTAGATTCGTGGCAGGGTTCGGTCCGAGGTGGGTCATGATTTTGGAGCATCCGAACTCAATGCTCACTAACACAGAACTTTAAAGGACGATTGAAATTGGATTCCACTATCATTGAAATCCACTCTTGGCTAAAATCGACAATATAAAAATAAAGATCTTTTATCTTACAGACATGAACTCCCATACATGGAAATCATGTGACGACACACTTTTATGAACTTTAAAAAAAGCTTGGATGAGTTTAGGTTAAGACAAATAAAAAGGACAAAAGAACAAGCAAGAGAGGATTTTAATAGATCAATACCATAATCCTCCTTCTGCCAGACAAAATATACATAGATTACCCAGAATCAGCAAAGGAATCTGAAAACCTCGGACAGTTCTTTTGAGCGTCGCGATACCGGACGGCGATGAATACTAAGAACAAAAACCTCCTTCCACATCACCCTGCATCAAGACACGACCATCAACCATGGCTCCTGCGACCTCCTCCTTCGGTCGGATCCAAGGAGAACAAGAACAGTCGAGAACGAAACGAGGAATGAAGACCTGTAAATCAAGACTTCCTCTGCGATTCGGAATCAGCTCTTCATCGACTCGAAACGTTGCCGATCGTCTTCCTCCTCTGGAATCGGAACCATCTTGCCAAGTTCGCTTCATCATGCCGTCCGTCAGTTACACCATATATGTACAGTAACTTCAGTCTGAAATCATTAGCATTTCTACCCGGTTCTCATCCCTCTACTCCCCTTTCAGATGCTATTCACAGCGGAAGAGAGGGAAGACGCAGACAAGATATCGCTTTTACTTGACCAGGTCCGATACCCACCAGACGTCAGGATCGGATTCAGGTCGTGCCGTGTCCAACGAGCTCTCCTTGCTCAGCTTCTCAAACATCTTCACCCTCAGGCCCCTGCCGGATTCCACCCTCTCCATCGCCGGCTCTTCCTCGTAAGGGCTCTCCCAGGAATCCAGGCACCCCAGCCCGCGCGCCGTCGGGGTGGACTGTGTCGGCGTCGTGGGCATGCTGTAGAACCCCGGTCGGATCCTGGAGGCCCTCGGCGACCCGGAGGTGGACCCGCCGCAAGGCATGGACTTCACTTTGTCGAGCTGCAGGTTCCTGAGGGAGGCGACCATCTCGCCCATCGGGTCCGCCCGGAACGGCGACCGGGACAGCGACAGCGACATCGGCGACACCGGCGGGGACGAGGACAGCGACTCGACGCTCCGCGGGCTCTGCTGCTGCCCCGGCACGACGCGGAGCTGCTCGGGCGTGTGGGCGAAGAAGCAGACGCGCCGGGAGCAGTTGAGCCCGTCCTTGCAGGGCTGCGTCCGGTACCGCGAGGGGTGGAGCCAGCACTCGAAGACGCCGTGGGCGAGCTCGCAGGCGTCCCCCATGGGGCAATGCCCGCTCCGGAAGTCGGGGCAGGCCGCGCCGGAGTACCCGTGGCGCCGCGGGTCGCGCCGCCGCGCCTTCTCGCCCGGGTGGGCGTAGGGGCACTCCGTCCAGTCGTGGGACTTGCCGCGCGCGCACCGCCGGACCTTGAACTCGTACATGCGGAAGTGGTCGGACGTGTAGAGGTCCACCGGCGAGTCGGGGCCGTCGGAGTCCGGGTCGGACTGGTGGCGGCGCAGCGCCGCGATGATGTCCTGCAGAGCGTACGGACTAGAAGCGGCGGCGGCGGCGGCGAGGTGGTCCGCGTCGAAGGCGGGGGAGATCTCGTCGGCGGGATCGTCGAGGGACGGCCACAGCGGAGGAGGGATGCACACCGTCGTGGGGTGGAGGGGGTGGTGGCGGGACTCGCCGATCATCATTTTCGCTGTGGTGGGATTCGGCGGGTAAGGCCCATGGTGGAGGGAAGATGTGGGGGTGGGTATATAAAGCGCCCAGGACCTAACTATGGTTGAGTTGGTTTTAACCGTGGTTAGGTTAAAAAAATGCTGGCGGGGGGAGAGACGTACTGAAAGTCACTGTGGCGGTCAAAAGAAATTAATTTGCCGTGGGCTGGTCTTGTATGTGGAGAGGTTGGCCTTAACTCGGTTTGGGTTCGGTTCAACCGTGGTTAGGTTAAAAATGCAATAGGAGAGAGAGGTAATAAAAAGTTACCGCGGTGGTTAAAAGAGTCGATTTTAAGAATTGCCTGTGTAGAACAACGCCGATGGCTTTGGTTGCCACGGGTGCATGTCAATTCGGGAATCTTAATCTTTTGATTATATGAATCTCACATCACCGATCATGTATTAAGGATGAGGCCACGTGAAGCACAATAAGACATTTTTTCCAACTCGATAAATAGGTACTTTACTTCGTTCTGCACATGACATTCCACGACTTTTCAGTACAATCTAAAGAATTTTTTTTTTTTTAAAGCTTATGTTCCATGGCATTTTATCAATTTTGATTTGGTGTAGTGAGCTGATATTATAGTTTTTCATGAGCTCAAGATGCAAATCCAATTATTATAGAAACCACTCTGTCGATGTCTACATCACAAAGTGCAAAATCTATGAAATAATGAAATTGATGAAGAATTGAATTGAAAGAGAAGAGGAATAGTGAGCAAAGTCAATCCATTCTTCTGCATGGGATTTCGGAAATATTAGCATAATCAAATTTCGATTTTTTCCATATGTACGAAAATAATTCCTTGAAATGGATAGGAAGTGCCTCATATTAAAGGTCGAGGCCCATTTCCTCTCAATTGGTTAGTTTTCATTTAATGGGTTACAATCACGAACATCACTTGTGATTTTTATTCTATTAAATATAATGTAAGCAGCATCGTCATCTTGACCCATAATTTAAGGGCATATATAAAGGAAGTTTCTTCCAATTATGAATATCGGAAAAATATAATCATTCAGGGTAATGAATTTTCATGATTTCTTTAATAGGTGAAATGTGCAATGTCAAACACTCATTCCAATAAAAGGGTTTCATCACATGCTAAAAACAAATAAAATTGCAAATCAAAATTAAGATTACATTTTAGTCTCGGTTCTTCCCATAAACAGCCAAAAACATGTAAGAGAAGGAAAAATCCACCTTCCCCTTAACCCTCTATTTTTGGAAGAAACCTCTCCATCAACCGCTCATGGGAAAAAAACAAACAAGCAAAGAGGCGTAACCTTGACATTGCTTAAAAGAGGCGAAGGAAAGGACGACCATCAAGAACTTTCAAACGCGTTCGGTGAGAAGTACACAGCATTGAATGTCGGAATGGATAAGATCATGTCCCTTTTACTACAGAGTTCCGACCTAGAATGTAGCTGCGGAGGCTTATCTTTGTGCTGAGTTTGAGGATAGAGATTAAGGGAGTCCCTAAGGCTTCTTTTGGAAGCTATAATGATTCCATAGAGACACCTTTAGGCTTCCTGGCTGGGTAGCCCGGGGCCGCTTTAGAAACTCATTGAACGGAATATGATATTCAACGCGCATGTGCTCCTCAATGCCTTTCGGCATGTGTATGGGACACCATCTTCCGAAAGAGAAGCTTCAGACAAGCGCCTTTGTCCATTCTCGATTTGATCGGTTTACCATGTTGACTACAGTACTTTGATAACCTGCAACGGCAAGAGAAACTTCAACTTGAAAGGAAGTTGACAATATATGACATGGTAAACCGATAGAAAGTTGACAATAACGATGGAACCGTAACCACAGTGATAATGATAAATTCCTTTATTGCAATTTGACAATAGAAAACAACTCTTAAAATGGTGAGACTTGATATCTCAATCTTTATCAAGATGTTTCTAGTTGATTCAATAAATTCCTTTTAGCATGTTTATGGGGCACGATCTTCCAAAACAGAAGATTTACACAAGTGCCTTCATCCATCTTCAGTTTGATAGGTTTATCATGTTGACTACGTGGCATGACGAACTTTAAATTTGGAAGTATGATAATTGTATACAACATGATAAACTCGAATGGAAAGTTGACAACAATGATGGTATTGTAATCATTGTGATGAGGGTAAATTTCTCTGTTGTAATTCGACAACAGAAAGCGGCTCTTCGTGCTTTCAATGACTCGAACGGAGAGATTTTGATATCTAAATCTGTCAAGATGCTCCTCGGTACCGTGATAATAGACGATTAACAATAAAGTATACGTTCCATCCACAAACACCACGTCATGCGACAAGATCCGTGAAAAAAATTGGAGAACCAAAGCTGCGATTCCTAGTCGAATGTGCAAACCACTTTGTCGCAGCATACCTAACCCATGATAACATTTAAGCAGTGCAATCCCATGACACAAAAGATCAAACAAAGCGGATCGAATACGATCCATCTCTCGACAAACTCATCAATCGTACCATATAAATATCACCGAAAAGAAACCCGAGAATTGGTTGCCCCTCAACGCGAGGCCCCGCACATGCGTCGAAGAGACCTGGAGACGATCGGGCACGTACAGATGTGAACATCCTGCATGCCCGTAGCCCTGTTCCCCAAACCCTAGCTTTCAGATTCTTCCAAAGCACGTCATTATATTAATCGAGAACCCCTCAAAAAAAGAAGGGAGAAAAGAAGGTGGTGGCACATGAGCGGGCACCTAACATGGAGATCTGGCCTATCTATCCGCTCTTACCCACATCTTTTTTTTTTAGGGAAGATCGCGGATCTATCGAGTTTGCCTTTCCTTTCACGGGGACAGCGACTCGCGGCGGGTACGTGGAGGTCCTCCAGAGGCAGCGCCCCCCAGGGCGGCCATGTGCATCCGTCCGTCGTCATCAACAGGGTCCACTGCGGGGAATTTGTTATGCAGCAGGAGGCAGCAAATCAGGCTCGTCATCCTGTCCTCCCCCCCCCTCCCCTTCTCGCATCGAAAGTCACGTGAAATAATGACTAGGGAACAATAATATCAGTCCTCTGCAGCTGCGCTCGCCATACACCTGGATGGCTCTCAGCGCGTTTCATGCACTGTTTCGAGGGCTGCCGTCGAGGAGGGTCGACTGCTTTCGGGTTTCTCTCTTTCTCCCTCTGTGATCCGTACCTCTTTTTTAACTGCGTCTCTGATATTTTATCAGCTGCCTGGATGATTCGTGTGTGCTTCGTGGCTTTTGGTCCCTGCGATTTGAATCTTTCTGTTGGCTGAGAATCGAAGCTTGGAGAAGCTCGAGTGTGAGATGGCCCAGGGCTTTGGGATGATCGCCGGTTAGGCAGAGACGTTACTGCGTGCATACCTACCAGTAGGATCTAACATAATTCAACGATCATATGCACCGAGCATGTATGCACCGGGTGCGATTATGATTTTTCGTATTCGTGACTCCGTAATTCTTCAAATATCAGGCTATGTTTTCTTCTGACCATTCTAAGCGCTTATTTTGCATCAAATCCGTCATCGATATTATGATGCCACGTCTTCTGCCTCGTCGCATTTGTCTGGGGTTGAATCCCCTCTCGAGCGAGATCCTTTGCTCATCGACAGATCTCTTTGCATCTCTTGACACTTAACTTCTTTTTTCTTCTCGAAAAGGGGGAAATCTCTCCCTTCCTGGTTCCTGGTTCTCTTGTGGATGAATTCTTCGGAACCACAGACTCCTTCCCTTAGATGTCCTACCAACCCAATCAGCGGGAGAAAGTTTAGGAAAGTATATGGAGGTAAACCTATCTATCAGTCTCCTAATCCTGATTCCCATCTTTGAACTTAGAGGTAATGACTAAAATCGCCTGCTACTTCCGTTTGGGGGTAATATTTTCGGATTCTCATCAAAGTTATTTCACAAATACTCGCCATGGTTAAAAAAGGTCATACCCGTCGAAGAAAAAGTGAAAGAAGCAAGACCTTATACAGTGAACGCAGACAATCTAACTGGAGTAAGAGGAGGCATGCATGGTATAATAAGCTGGCCTCAAAACTTCCATCGCGCCATCCCCACGGGGGCGGACAAGCTCTCGAGTTAGGGACATAGGATCTGTGCCCAAAAAGCGTCATCGATGGTTTCACCATGCGAACTTCCACTACATTTCCCCCCATAAGTTGGGTGCTCAGTCAACAGCACACTATAAATCTTATCGATCCATATTACATCTGTAAAATGTTATTGGGGGGAGAGAGAGAGGGACGGAGAGAGAGAATTCCCAGTTTGAAAAAGATTGAAACATCTCCAAAACAATGGATGTCAAGCACGATGGATGACCCACCTCTCCCTGAAGACGACACGAAGTTTCTCGGTCCGCCACGCGTTTTTCGCGTTCTTAAAGGAACGAAGTGGGAGGGATTCCGAAAGCAACACTGAAACTGACCCCCACCATTCTCTGCGGGCTCGACGAGTCGTTGCGGGTCGGCCCGTGTCCTGCCAGACGTGGAGAGGCCCAGCGGGCCAGCCCGACGGGCTTTGAGCCATTTTGGTTGCGCAAGACCCGGCCCATCCGGGCCCGCTCCGACGATTAGTCTATTCTAAGTCGAGGTCAACGGGGATGCCTTCCTCCTTGGATCCTCCATTTTGTTCATGCTTATTGGTTTATTCCATCGACGTGCTTCAGTCCCGCTCAACGATTAGGAATATTCTACGTCGAGGGCGACAGGGATGCGTTCCCCCTCGCATCCTCGATTTTGGCAGCTTTTGTTTTAATAATTAAAAAAAATGCTTTTATTTTTTAGGAATACGATTAGCTTCCCTTTATCAGGTGATGTATCGTCCAAAATATTTTATAATGTTTGGATTTCATTGGAATGTGATTTCAATCTTGAGTAAAAAATAATTGAATCTTTAATTATTTTTTTTAAAAATTTCTTTAATTTTCTCTTATTTTTCTCCCTTCCTTCACCACTACTGGCGGCGATGGTCACAGGTGAGCTCGAGCCTACATCACGGCTTGTTGCCAGATTGCTAGCTATCACGAGGCATGCGGTTAGAAAATGTTGAAAAATGAAGAAAATATTTTTTGCAAAACAAACAGATTCTTTGTTTACTTTTGCCAATTTATTCTATCGATATGTTTTGAGCCCGCTCAACGATCAGGTTTATTCTAAGTCGAGGTCAAAGGTGACGTGTCTCTCTTTGCATCCTCGACTTTGCCAATGCTTATAGTTTTATTCCATTGAGATGCTTCGTGGACTCCACTTAATCTATCGATGGAATTTTTTGTCAGATATAAACAACACATTGAGGCTCCGTTTATTTCACAGAATATGTAATAGTATTAATTGAGAAGTTATTTTTTCAAGAAAATGACAGTTTTCTGGTCTTTGGCTACAATCTTGTTGGGAATGAAAAATATTTTACTTTTACGCAAGAAAATAAGCTATTTTGGTAATCCAAATGAACTCTACAAGAGACCAGAGCTATTTTATTGATTTAGGCGAACGTCACCATATCAATTCTTGTGATAGAAAATATCTTTGCCGATTGTAAAAAGAATCCATTTTCTTTTCAACACAAGTAGAGTAATTTATGTTGGCCGTCAAAACGATTTTCCAAGATGAACATAGCTAGAAATTCGAACACAAGAATAGAGAAGAGGAGAGATTTGTGCACATAATTTGGAATCCATTATCCTCAATCCAAAATAATGACAATCCAATCCTTCAATGAAGATATTCTCTTCTATCACCCTCAACACCCTCACTCGATGAGCCCGCCCCTCATGGACATCCTTATGTCAGGTATATGGATATATGTGTTTTCAAAATAACAAGGGTTAGATGAGGGACCTCAGTCATATTTATAGAGTTTGACCGAGCCTTCTTTTCATAGGTCGGGCCTAATTCGACCCACACAAACTAGGTTCATATTTGACTATTAAGGGCGCGATGACAACCATTCTACATTCCAGAAATTGTTTCTAGAACAGAAATAGATTTTTCTATTTCTATTTCTAGAAGAGTTTATAAGCAAAAATAACCGTTTCTACTCTAAAAATAGAAATTCGTTTGATAACGACACAAAATTTCTTCCTTTCGGACCGGCGGTGGCGACGACCGACGACCTTTAATATAAAAATAAAATTGATTTAGTAACAAAAACAAATAATGAATAAAATAAAATAAAATAAATCATAAAAAATAAAATAAAAATATAAAAATAAATTTTATTTTATTTTATTTTATTTTATGAATAAATTTATTTTAAAATGAATAAAATTAAAAAATTAAAAAATTGATTTGGCAAAACACTCAAGGCAAATAATAATAAATTTATTTTTAATAAAAATAAATTATTTTTATTTATCATAAATAAAAATAAAATGATAAATAAAAATAATTTATTTATTTTTATAAATTTATTTTTATTTTTAAATGAATAAAATGAATATATTTATTTTTAATAAAATGAGGAGAGGTGGAGGGAGAGGAGGAGGCAAAGACGTAGAGGAGATGAGGGAGGACTCACCGAAATTAGGGTTTAGTGAGAGAAATTATTTCGATTTCTCTTCCCGAAAATCGAAGTAGAAAATTTTAGCTTCGATTTTTCTTCAAAACCTATTTAGGAATAGATTTCTATTCCGGAAATAGAAAAACTGAATAAGTTTATCAAACTGCAGTTTATTTCAAAAGCAGTGCCCCGGAAAAAACTATTTCAAACGAAATTTTGAATTGTCATGCACCCCTAAGAAACCTTTTATCTTATCTTATGAGACTAATATCGTAAAACAATAAATCACAATCTCAATTGTAGCCCTCATTAGGAAAATTCTTATAATTCTGGTCTTGCTTGAACAGTTAACTCATGTAGAAGAGGGAGCCACGTTGAATTTAAGAGTAATTTACTGTAAAAGTGAACGACGAAGAATAACTCCCACAAATAAAGCTATACAACGATCGATTTCCGATCAAAAATTGCAGGAGCACGGCCACCGTAGCTGATTGCAAAGCCCCGAGATAAGAAGAAACTGCGAAAAGCATCGCTGATTGCAAAGGTGTTCACATCGCAGGTCGCAATCGGGTCGGTTTTTTCCATCGAGCGCTTTACAGAATTGGAAATGGCGGTGGTTCTCCCATCGTCTAAACGAAGAAGAATGGGAAGACCATGTGATAAGAATCGCAAGCAAAAGTTTTTGAACCAATTGAGAACAATTTCCTCTATCAACTTAATTTCCCCAAACCAAAATTTTGTTTTTTCGTGAGAATATTGTTACAAGTGTCGTTTTTTTTTTGTGAAGCAAATAAAGGCTGAAAATGTATTTTTTTTTTCCTTTTTTATCTCATTTTGGTTCGACTAAATCTGTGTTCTATGCACAACTTTTAGGAGAACCCACTTGATACAAGGTAAACAACAAAAAGTGCCCGAGTGATAGTGGCATTAACCAAAATTGAGAGATACATTTTCAATTGAAGCATCGCATCATTTTAAAAAGTCGTGTCATTCATTCTTTATAACTAGTGTTTGTCGGGATGAGATTAGCTTGTTTCCTTCTATTTTACTTCCAAAGACCTCTTTCCCTTTGTACCACTTGCGTGCCGTAAAACTCCTTCTCATTTTGTAAGCGTAAACAACATTAGGTGGGATGAAATTATTCTCTTCAATCCGACTTTCGAAAGCTGCTCTACAATCACATAAAATCTACCCGTCAACCTGAAAAAGAAAACCCACCTATGTATGTTCAAATGGCCATGCCATCTCCATTAAACACCTCCCCCAACCGATCTGTTTCTAGTAACACGGGCCGATCGACTGAAATCAATGAAATCAACCTCATTTTTCTTATGGGCCACATACCAAACTCTTCCTTTTCTTGCCAAATCACAGCACGTGAAACTTCGGATCCCCTGTGCTCAATGTCCCATACCCCTCTTCGTCCTTTGGCCGGCCCCAATGTCCATGCCTAAAACGTGTCCTAAACCGGTACCAAACAAAATCCCCATGATTTTTATTTTCCCTCTCTACACACCAACCAAGCATACACATAAAAATGAAAAATCCCTTTACCTCCCCCAAGAGCGTTCTGGACCGTCGATTAAAAAAGACCAATCCGACCATGCCGGCGCCAAAAGGATATTTTTACCAAAAATCTCTCATCTCCCCACCACCGCTCAATCCTTAAAAAGAAATGTTAAATAATTAAAAAAATGTCAACTTGCTGACCTCTCGGAAAACAATAATGCTGACTGACAACTTGCGACCCTCTGTGCGTGACAGAACGAAAGCTGGCATCCTCGCCGTCGATTAAAGGGGCCCCCCTTCCGACGGTCGGATGGGGTTCCTCTCTGTTGCGAGGACCGCATCAGGGCCGTCGATTTCGAGAGGGGTCGTGGAATTGGGGGGAGGTGATTGGGCGGACCGCGTATGACTCGATGCTGCGTCAGTCTGTCCGCCCGGGAGTCGCGGTCACCGCCAATCATTATAAATGATCCGATTCCACGTAAAGCTGAGTCACGCTTTGTAGTTTTACGTAGAAAACTCGCTCATTGCAAGCCTGTCCTTCTTTATTGTCAATTGGGAATTTGCAAGGAAGGGCCTAACGTGTAGTGAAATTGCAGAAGTTCTGGTCGAACATGGGGAGAAGGGGTACGGACTAACTTGTTGCAATTTTCTGTAATGTGCTCTATAAGCGAGAGGCCACAATCACGTTGTTATTTTCAGACATGCGTGGATCAGACTGAAAGACAGGGACTTGAGATCGAATGAATTGGCGGCTTGGTGGTGGGGGGAGGAGTGCTCGAGACTTGCTTCGGGAAAAGCTACGTGAGTAAGATTGCGACGCGATGATATTTAGTAGGCATTGGTGGTGGGTGGAAACCATCGCCGGCACCGGTCGATAGAGAACTCTAATTGACTTGGAGAAGAGAGCAACAAGATCATAACATCAATTTCAACTATTTTGATAATGATGAGTTTAGCAAGTACTTGAGAAAAAATTAGGACTAAGGTAACAAGCCACCGCCAATAGCCTTCTAAATTCAGAGTTAGGTACTAATCCAAATCATCATTTTAAAACCAAGTCAGATGGTTATTTGCGTTTTAACCATATGCTGGACCTTAACAATTCTTTTGCACGGACCCAAAAGAAAAAAAAAAAAAAAAATTCTTTTGCAGCCCGTCAAAATTTAGAAAATAATCTTGAAAGATGATATGAATCAACACCGAAGATATATACTTCCACAATTTATGAACCGTGTTTGCAAATAAGAAAAAATATCGAATATTGCCATTACTTGACAAGTTATATATATAATAATTTCGGGTCTTGAACATCTTTATCTAGTAATAACCGATTGAAATAGATACTGCTCTTTTTTGTCCCAAAAAATGCCCTAGCTAAATTTATATATTTGGGGGATTTTCCAGCTTGTTATCATTCTCAAACAAAAACTTTCCGGATCCAGGTTTTTTCTTCTTAATGTAATGTTAATTATAGGCAAACATATTTGGTTAGTGACACAGAGCCTTGTGTGCAATATTATCCTATCCCCAATTGAAATAAATATATATCCGATGCTGTCATTTATGATTTCGATTCTTGAACATCTTGATACCAATTGAAATAGATATTGCTCTTTTCTGCCTCCCACCCAAAAAAAACCCCAAACAAAATTTCTATATTTATGGATTTTCCAGCCTGTGACGCTTCTCAAATAAAGACTTTCCGCATTTGGTTCTTTTCTTCTCAATCCAATCTTAATTACAGTCAACCATATTAAGTTAGTGACACAGAGCCTTGTGTGCAAAATCCTATCCCCAAATTCCAAACCCAAATCCAAATCCTATTTTTCGCTTGTCTCCTAATCAATCGGCCTCGCGGATCAATTTTTTCTCCTCTAATCAAAGCAATCCCCCTCCCTCAATCGTCCTAATCACCGTCGATCTCGCCGCGTCATCGATCTGCAGCTCGATATCCGATTGGTGCGTGGAGCACACGGACTCCTTCCGGAGCGAGTCGGCCTTATCTTTGAGATTTTAATCGCGTGTACTTTGGAGTTACACGCACGAACGCGTCCATCGGATAGGGTGGTTGGAAAAATCAAAGGATTTGTATCTGCCCTCTCTTTTCAGTTGAGGACTCCAAACATTCCAAATTCTCAGGTCAAGGACACGAAAGCTCTCAAATAGCAACAGAGGACTCCTTTTCTTGCCTCCCTATAAATACCCCCCCGGGGACGTTTCCCAGCTCCAAGCATTCGAAAAACAAGAGCTTTGTAGTACTTCTTTCTCGTTGCTGTTTCCAGTTTCGTGTTTTCTTTTTGTGTTGAGAAGAGGAAGAGGAAGGAGAAGATGACTATCCTCATTGAGCAGATCGAGAATGGTACCCCCGCAAAACCCATTATTTCTCTTCAAGTTCTTCTTTTTATTTCGGTCTCTAGGGTTTCGTTTCAAGACACGAGCGTCGGCATGCTAGCCTGCAGATGAGTTGAGTTGACGAGGCCTTTTTCCATATTCTGAGTCGAGTCCGGTGTGTTTTTCAGGTGCCCAAGCAGAGGAGCAGAAGACGCTGACGATCACCAACGACCTGGTGCTCGACGGCGGGTTCGCGGTGCCGAAAGAGGCGTCGAACGACGGGTTCTTGGCTCCCGAGATCAATGCATTCGGTCACTCTTTCAGGTCCTCCTCTCATCTTTTTCTCTCCGGCTCGCTTCGGCCATCCTTCTGATGGAATGCGAGATTTTACATGCAACGAAGTGGTTTCTGATGGAACTTTTCTGGGTTGGCAGGGACTATGATGCAGAAAGCCAGAGGCAGAAGACGGTGGAGGAGTTCTACCGGCTGAACCACATCCACCAGACGTACGACTTTGTAAGAAACGAAAACCGATCGACGAACACGCTGGTTTCTGTCGAATTCTCCATGAAAGTTCGCATCTTTCTTTCTGTTTCCCTCCCACTTCTTTTGCTCATGTTTACTATGGACATTCAGGTGAAGAGGAAGAGGGAGGAATACGGCAAGTTGGACAAGATAGAGATGAGCATATGGGAGTGCTGCGAGCTCCTGAACGATGTGATAGACGAGAGCGACCCTGATCTGGACGAGCCTCAGATCGAGCACTTGCTTCAAACCGCCGAAGCCATCCGGAAGGATTATCCTGACGAGGACTGGTTGCATTTGACCGGCCTTATCCACGGTATATGCCCCCTACTAATATGCCTCCAGATCCTTTTCTATAGGCTCAAGCAATCTAGGGTTTGACCATAAACAATTGGGATATTGAGAACCCATTAAGATGTTTCCTATAAGGAAACTCCCTCTGTCATAGATTTGACCATATAAATTGGCAAAATTCTGTAGCAAGCCCCTCTCACGCGAGGCCCAACCAAATTGGAATTTTGATTGGATCTAAATCGCCCATCAAGTGGGATGCACGCGATTCTGGAAAGGTATTGGGCTAGTGTTTTGAAACTCGATTGACCCGATTCGATTAGCCTGGCCCTGTTCGGTACGAGTGGTGATCTCTTGTACGGTTTCGAAAACACTGTCGGCCGGTCTGGCGGCCCTTGTTTGTCTATAGTTGTGCATGCTAAGGTGACAAAAGAAGACAGATTTTCCTTTCCCCTCCTTGAAAAGACATTTGATTTGCTACATTTTTTTTAGATCTTGGAAAGGTGCTGCTCCACCCCAGCTTCGGTGGGCTTCCCCAATGGGCTGTAGTTGGTGAGTTTTTTTTTTCCCTCTTCCCTCCCCTCTTTTTTTTGGCATTTTCCTATTTATTTATTTTTGGCCATTTACGCATTTTTCACTCAATTTAAAAAATTATATATCTAATTACTCTTGACTTCACGACAGGTGATACACATCCTCTCGGATGCGCCTTCGACGAATCCATTGTCCACCACAAGGTCTTTTGCAATCTCTCGAATCCTACTCAATTTACACATTCAATTTGGGACAAAAATCTTTATTCTTATCCTTAATCTTTAATCTTTAATCTTTAATCTTTATCCTAATCCTTAATCTTAATCTCTACTAATTTGATGCAGTACTTTGAGGGCAACCCGGACTACCACAATCCTGCCTACAACACCAAATGCGGGATTTACAGCGAAGGATGCGGCCTGGACAATGTGATGATAACATGGGGTCATGATGACTACATGTACTTGGTAATTATCTTATCACCTTTTCGCTCTAATTTTCAAAATTAATTACTATAAATAATCAAAATTAGTAAAAAAAAATTGGGTAATCATCCAAAGATGGCAATGTGGCTAAATTGATTGGAAAAATTTGCAAAAAATCTGCAGGTGGCCAAAGAAAACAAAACCACTCTCCCTCCGGCAGCATTGTTCATCATCCGTTACCATTCGTTTTATCGTAAGTAATTAAGCTCCCAATTTCGCCGGTTGATTGGTTTTCTTCCATAATTAAAATTCATGGTCATCTTTGTGCTTTCGTCTCGTGGCAGCATTGCATAGGTGCGGGGCGTACACGCACCTCATGAACGAGCAGGATAAGGAGAGCATGAAGTGGCTCAAGATATTCAAGTACTGATAAAATTCTGATAATTTTCAGTTTTTTTTTTTTTAGTGTAATTTTGTTTGGTATTGATTAGTAATTTGTGCTTTGCTAAACCTCCTGCAGCAAATACGATCTTTACAGCAAGAGCAAGGTCAGGATCGATGTTGAGGAAGTCAAGCCATACTACATGTCACTCATTGAGAAAGTGAGTTTCCCTTAAAAAAAAAAATTAATAGATTATATCCGTTTATGTAAAAATGTATAAGAGAATATGTATTTTTTCCAATTTATCTGTTGCTTTAACATAATTTTTTTTTCCAATTGCAGTATTTCCCGGCGAAGCTCAGGTGGTAATGATCTTAGGAGGTTCGAGGAGTTAATTGGTTGAGAAGGCAGTGCATTGCTGTTTTAGCTTCTTCAATTAATCTCATGTTTGATTGGTTTGATGTGAAGAGAATAAATGAAAGGAAAAAAAGAGAGATGGATTTGGGATTGTCCTTCCATCCAATGTGCAATTATTTTTGTTTCAATCGATTGGCATTTAGCAAATTCGAAATTATGTTCGGTTGTTATATGCTTGGACTTGCCTATTAAGCTGAGCTATTTCATCGATAAAGGGAACTATTTCTATAAAATCTTATATGGGGTAACATATTTTGAAAGTAATAAACAGAATAATAAAATTGGTCGACACGTTTCAAAATTACTATCGCATATTTAATGTCATGCATCTTCCTTGGATCCATACGCAGCACGAATGTTCACATATTCATTGTAGTGTGTTACTTTGACAACAATTCATGAGTAAAGTACGTGCACTTTTACATAAAACTCATACTCGGATAAAAATGCGAAATTTCGTGTGATCACAAGTAACTTCTCTAGAAACATAAGTTTGTTTAAGTTATCCAATAAACATGTGGTTTGATGTTTAATTATTAAACACTTCCTTTTAAACATAATGCTGAACTCTTCACATAAGACTTGTGGCTGAAAATATATAAATGGGTCTAGGATTTCTTGTTCAATACCATGCGAAATTTCATGGAGATTCAATTTCAAATGGGGATTTCACATCCTTAATTTAGCTAACTAATAACATAACATGTTAGATCACAATATTGTTATTATGTCTTGTTATTCAAGTAGTCCGATTATAATATAACGCTCTCTTCTTATTTACGATGCAATCGATGTAAAGTCGCGATAGAAGGAGAGACGCATTCGATTTTTTAAAGATGCAATGAATTCGACCCAAAAAAAAAACGATGCATTGAAGAAAATAACAATAAAAAAAGTGAAGGAAGAAAAGGAGACGGGCTTCATAGTGTTGGGCCTAGGCCCATAAGATTCTTCTTTAGGGGCTGAAAATGGATCTCCCAAAAAAAAAAAATCGACAAAAATGCAAATTCTCAAAGGGGCCCACAAAATGAGCAGAATAATAGCAAAACCAGCTCAGCTAAGCGGAGTTGGTGGAGTTGCTTTCCCAACAATTTATGAGTAGAGGACACGTCTTTTACGTAAAATACGCGTATGCACGCGATTCACAAAACTCATACTTCGATAAAAATACGATATTTCATGAGGTCTCAATTACTTTCTCTAAAAATATGGGTTCTTTTAAGTTATTCAATGAAAACATGATTTTATATTTAAATATTTAACGCTTCCTTTTAAACATTGGGCTGAACTTTCACTTAAGAATTTTGTGGCTGGAAATACGTAAAAGAATCTAGGACTTGTTGTTTGAGGGAAAAGTGCCAAAAAAGTTCTAAACCTTTTGGCTTTGTGTCGATTTAGTCTTAAACTTTTTTTGGTCGATTTAATTCTAAACCTTTTTATGTTGTATCAATTCAGTCATTTCCGGCCAATTTTGGCTGGATTTTGCTATTGGATCTTTGGTTGGCTAACGTGGCTGTCGACGCCGACGTGTCAACTTTTAATAATATTTTAATATTTTTGAATATTTTTATTTTATTTTATTTATATTTATATTCTTTTCTTTTTTTCTTCTCATCTTCTTCCTCCAGCTGGTCGGAGCTCGAAGAAATCTGGCTAGAGGCGACGGCTGGTGAGGTTGACCTCGCCGCCATGGATCTTGGTTGGCACTAACGTATACAACTTTTAATAATATTTTAATATTTTTGAATATTTTTATTTTATTTTTTTTTATTTATATTCTTTTCTTTTTTCTTCTCATCTTCTTCCTCCAACTGGTCGCCGGAGCTCGGCAACCGGCTAGAGGCGACGGCTGGTGAGGTTGACCTCGCCGGCCACCTTGCCAAATTTGGCGAGGATCGAGCCTCGCCCATGGCCGATGAGGCTCGACCTCGCCAGATCGGGCGAGGGCGAGCCTCACCCGCCCGTGTGAGGCCGCTCTCGCGACTTGGGTGGCAAGGCTCGCCCTCGCCGATCCGGCGAGGGTCGAGCCTCGCCATGGCTAGCGAGGGCGAGCCTCGCCAGCTCGACGCGGGGCTAGTTGCCTTGGAGAACCTAGGAATCACAAAACCCCCACCCTCGACGGATTGTCGCTGCGGGAGAAACAAGCGAAAATCCAGGCCTAGAGCCGCGCGATCAAGACACCCCCGATCTCCCGTAAACCCTAGAGACGATGACAACGATGACGACGAGCAGCGGAGGAGGGAGGAAATTTCTAGGGCGAGATTGGGATCGAAGAACGGAGCCAAGGAGGAGTCCAGTTGGCCTCATGCCGAGCCGAAGGGCTCGCCCTCACCGACCATGGGCGAGGCTCGATCCTCTTTAGATTCGGCGAGGCGAGCCTCACCACCCGGATCACGAGGCCGCCCTCACGGCCATTGGCGAGGTGGCCAACAAGGTCGACCTCGAACCTCACCAGGAGCGTCGCCTCGGCCGATTGCCGAGCTCCGACGATCGAGTGGAGGAAGAATAAAAGAAAGAAAAAAAAAGAAAAAGAATAAAGAAAAAGAAATAAAAAAAAGAAAAAGAAAAAAAATAAAAGAAAAAAATTCAAAAATCTTAAAATATTATTAAAAGTTATACACGTCAGCATTGATCATGCCACATCAGCTGGCCGACGTTCAGTTAGCAAAATCCAGCCAAAATTGACCGAAAAGGACTGAATTGGCACAACGTAAAAATGTTTATGACTAAATCGGCACAAAAAAAAGGTTTAGGACTAAATCGACACAAAGCTAAAAGGTTTAGGACTTTTAGCACTTTCCCAATTGTTCAATATCATGCGAAACTTAAAATTTGTGGGGATTCAATTTTGAAGGTAATTTCATGTCTCTTTAGTTTACCCAACAAATGATGTAGCATGTGTTAGGAATCATTTTTGCATAAACATTATGATTTTCATACTTGTAGATGTCAGTGTCAAATTCAAATTACACTATCCTTATTTTGTTATTCAAGTAGTCTAACTATGATATACACTCTCTTCTTATTTACGATGCAATAGATGTAAAATCACGATAAAAGGAGAGACACATTCGATTTTCTTAATACGCAATGAAGAAATTTTAAAGAAAAAAAGAAGAAGAAGAAGAAGGAAAAGAAGATGGGCTTCGTAGTTTTGGCCCTAGGCGCATGAGATTCTTCTTTAGGGGCTGAAAATAATCTCCCAAAAAAGAAATCGACAAAATGCAAATTTTCAAAGGGGCCCACAAAATGAGTAGAATAATAACAAAACCATCTTGGCTTAGCGGAGTTGGTGGAAGAGAAAATATCGGGTGATCCGGGAGTGCCATGTTAGCATGGTCCCCGACCACTCACGTGGCGCCATGGAAGTGTGGGTCCCTTGCTGTCTTATGCATTTTTCCTCTCTCTCTTCTCCTAGCCTTCTTCCTACCCTCTCCTAGCTTGCACACGTCCACTCTCCTCCTGGCCTGCACATTCTCTCTCATCTGCAATGCATTTATTATGGCACATAGGCTTTCTTCTTTCCTCTTACTTTCTCCTTCAAATGAAGGAAAGAGAAGCAGAGGCTTTACGTTGCTCTCCATGAAAGAGAATTACCATTTCCCATTTCTTTCACCCAACGGAGGTTTCAAAATTTTGAATCCCAAAATCTCTCTATGCTCGTCGCTGCTTCACCTCGAGGAAAGTAAATACTTTTAAGAACTTGGCACCATAGGGCATCCGGTTGTTGAACAATTCTCCAAGCCTACTTCCTCAACATTGCTTTGTTAAAAGCCACTAAATCCTTAAAACCTAGATCACCACAATCCTTCCTAGTTTTCAAATCTTCCTAATTTTTTCCAATGAATACCTCTTTTAGCTACATTCTGTTTCCATTCCAAAAAATGAGGCTATTTGCTTTTCAATAGTGTGGCAAATGGAGGTTGGAATTTTAAAAATGGACATAGCATATTGGGTTAAGGCTTGAATAATTGTCTTAATGAGAATTTCCTTTCATGCCTTCGAGATCAACCTCTATTCCCATCCTTCAAGTTTCCTCTCGACTTTAACAACAATCCAAGCAAATATTTGCTTTTTTGTGCAACCCTAGTCCGATGGAATTCCAATGTATTTCCTATTTTTTTTTCTGAGATAGGAACTCTCAATTCGGTTGCTAAATTCTATTTAAGGTTCTATGGGCAAAATCTCTTCCAAAGAAAGACCTGATTTATTGAGGTTGATAGCTTGTCCTGACATATAACATTATTGGTTCAATACATTGGCTACATTATGAGCTTCTCTTATTGTTCCATCTAAGAAAAAGATGGCATCATAAGTGAAGAGGAGATGCGAGAGTGTTGGGCATGTTGGATTTAGGCGAATACCATTTATACTTCCATCTTAGATTGCTTTACTCATAAGGGTCGAGAGGATATTGGCTATGATAATGAATAGATAGGGGAGAGAGGGTCCTCTTGCCGAATATCTCTAGTAGGCCTAAAGATAGCTGAAGGTTCACCATTAACTAAGACATTGAAAGACACCAACGAGATACATTACCTTATCCAGTTAACCCATTTTTCATGGAACTCCAGCCTCAGCATATAATCACATAGAAAATTCCATTTAACTATGTTATATGCTTTTTGCATATCTAGTTTTAAAATGGCTTGAAATTTACACTTTCTTCTTCTCACCCTTAGTTGATGAATCATCTCTTGGACTATAAAGATATTGTCTTGGATCTAGCTGTCACTTATAAAAGTAGTTTGCTCCACAGAGATTATCTTTGGTAGCCAATGTTTCAACCTATTAGCCAGTACCTTCTCTATAATCATATAATTGAAATTGCAAAGACTTATAGGTCTGAATAAGGTGATATTTTCTGGATTTGTTACTTTAGGGATGAGAGTAATATGCATTATATTGAGCTCTGGTTCAAATGTACCTTGGTTGAAAAAAGATTGCGCCATGCTGAAGATGTCGTTATTGATGATAGGCCAATAACTTTGATAAAATAAACCATTTAGCTCGTCTGATCCCGGCACCTTTATAGCCGCTAGTTGAAACATAACAACTTAACTTTCCTCTTTTGTGATTGGTTTAATCAGGTCTTCACTCATCTCCTCATTGATCACTACTACACATTGATTTAATACAGGTTAGTAGTTCCGGTCTCTCTCTCTCTCTCTTCTTTTATAGCCCCTAGTTGAAAAACAGTAGCTTTGACTTCTTTTTTGTGATTGGTTTAATCAGGTTTCATTCATCTCCTCATTGACCACTACTACACATTGATTTAATACAAGTTGGTACTTCCAGTCTCTCTCTTTCTCTCTGCATCAGATTCTTCTTTAGGGGGCTGAAAATGAATCTCCCAAAAAAAAAAAAATCGACAAAAATACAAATTCTCAAAGGGGCCCACAAAATGAGCAGAATAATAGCAAATCCAGCTAAGCCAAGCGGGAGTTGGTGGACTGGTAGTTATACTTGCGCATCACGTGCTCGATTGTTTTTCATTTTCATCTCACACGTGGGCCCTGTGTCCGCGTGCTCGGCGCATGAACTTGCTTGTCGGAGGGGGCCCCACCTGGGTCATGCTCTTTCGATTCAGTAGAAATGATTAATTTCAACATGGGTGCTGAAGCTGCCCTATTAGAATTGCTTGTCAATTTTTCGAATCTGGAATGTATTATGTTTATCTTATAATCTACTTTATTATTTTTTGGTTTGGTTCCAAAGTCTATATGAGAATCGATCTTTTATTTTTTTGCTTCGTTTTTTCGAAACCAAAACAAATGGCATTTGCATTAGAATAGTATGAGTAACAAAATGGTTCAAAATAAAATATCCATACAAAACAAATTGAGATATAAAGTAAAATGGAAGGTAAATTCATTTATAAAGACAAAATCATTTTTTACAACTTCATAATATATGTTTTGACCATTGGTTCCCGAGTGGATAAATTTAGTATTTAAAACTTGGAGCCTATCCATTCCAAAATTTTTTAGACAAGAACCATAACTATTTCCGTTGTCTGTCTGTTTCAGTCTTCGGATAGAGTGGAATCGGTTGCACAACCCTGATCAGAATTCTAAGGATCATGCACCTGGACTAATCGGCCTTCTTGGGAAGAACCTTGGTCTAATTTCGCCTTTTACTTTCTCCAAAAGCATCGTTTGACAATTCCTTTTCGTGGTTTGACGAAACAATCGACGGAAGGAGTTGGAATTGGACATATCCTCCCTACTTTTCTTTCTTCCAAATGATCAAGTGCAGTTGTTATGCGTCATCGATGACCAATTTCGCAAAGACACTCTCAAATTCGTAAAACTCTCATTCTTAAAGATTCGCGAGCTCCATCGGAATTTCAATCGTGTAAGATCGAAACATAATATCTCACGGCTCGAATGTTCATTGACCGCCAAGAACGGCGTTGATAGAAATTAATACTAGTAAATTTTGAACGAAAAAAATGTTATCGAGTAAATCATTCTCCCAAAAAAAAAAATTCTGGGGAGTTTTTCTTTTTTCCTGATTTTTTCGGCTATACATCAATGTCCTTGAGATTCTAGAATTGATTTGTCAACCCATATAATTATAATTACCCAATAGCGACCAGTTACGTTTTCTGAAGTAATTATATATAAAATGGGATTGTGAAGAGATTTTATCATTGATATTTATTCAAAGCCGTGACGTGTTATGGAAAAAAACAAACATAGATTATTACAATAATTGAATAAAATAAAACAATTCGTGTTTCGTCATCACCTAAACCTGCCCTCATGTTTTAACGTAACGTATCCCGCTCCACAAAACCCAGTGATTTCGTGCCGAGTCGTCGCTCTACCAAACTCATATTATATTCCCATTTTTCCAAAGATTTTGCGGTAATTGTCCATGGAAAATGAATTATGTTCTTCACTTAAAAATACCCTCGAGAGTAGAATACCGACAAAACAGGTACTACGTAAAAATATTATTTTTACCCTATTTTACAAGGAGGCCGTTAGGTTGAAACATGGAATGATCATTCCAAAAGAACAGCATTTTGTGGGATTTTATAAGATTGATGGCGATTATTCCACAAGTTTAGAGCAGTTGATTGTAATCTCGCATGAAATGCCTAGACAATATCGGGATAATGACTTCAAGTTCCAATTTTTTCAAACCCTTATTCACCTCTTCTATTATAAATATTAACTAGTGCATGCTGAATATGTAAGGAGTTATTCTACTTACGAAAATCGAGTTAGCGACGAGCGTACATTTATCAATTTTCCATTACCATTCCACTTTCAAAATTACACATGCATATGACATAATTTCACCGGCTACAAAAATATCTTATGAATTTTTACCAATAGCGCCTTTCTGACCAAGCAAGAAGTGATCCAACTCTCGTTGCACTCGTTTTCCCCGACACGTGTGGCTTGCGTTCCAAAATTGGCATATTTCCTCATTAAATACGTCTAAAACAGGGTTTAGATACGCTGGCGACGTGTGAATATATAGAAGACGATCGTAAAATTACAGTGATTATTATTTACGCCCTGGGATGAAAGGGTTTTGCTTCAGGTTTGTGCATAAGCGAAAATATCTGATAAAGTAAATGTTTCCAACTCGGCAGGAGCCAGTTCCAGACAAACCAAGCTGATGACGTGCTCCTGAACAATGTCATTTTTTGGACTTTGCAACAGTGGGAAGTGGGTGGCCAATCAGCGGTTTTGCTTTCTGAAGATTCCAAAGGTCACGCGGGGAATTCCCGGTTTTCTCCTTCTTGATTCCATCTCAGCATCCGCCTCTCCTCCTCAGCCGAACGAACGACCGGACGGCGCACGCCACCGGGCGAATCTGTCCGATATATCGGCTCTCTTACATCGACCACAGGAACAACCAACCCCACCAGTCATTCTGCCTCAAACGTTTATAAGTATCCGCCGGTCCCTCTCTGTCTGTCTGTCTGTCTGTCTGTCTATCTCAGTCTGTGCATTGGCCAAAAGCGGAAGGCGCTCGTGCGGCGAGGAGGCATGGATGCTCCTCTTCTTGGCAGTCATGATTTGATCAGGCACGAGGAGAAGCGGGGGAGGAGGAATTGGACCAAAGCTCTGTGCTTTTTCCTTGCTTTCGTCTCTGTCACGGGTGAGTTCTGTTTTCCTTCTACCATTTCTTTCTGGGTTGGGATCAAGAATTCTGGGTTTTCGTTCTTCTTTCTTTCTCGTGCTCTGGCCGTTGAAGAATCATCATCTGCCGGTGGAAAATCCGTACTTCTGGGTATGCAAAATCAACCCTTTTCAAGCTGAATGTTGTCATAGTATGTTTCAGTTTGGGGGAGAGTGAGGATTTTCTCAATTTAACTTTTTGCCTTCACCGTTAATGGTTTGCCAAATTGAACAAGAAGATTGCTGCTAGCCTAAGCACGACCACTAGTTCGGCCTGTATTATTCGATCAGGCACCACATAGCTAAAAAAAACTTGTCCTGTTTGGGTGAAAGGCAGAGAATGAAGGAAAGAGATAAAAAGCACACGAGAAATGAGGACACTTCTTATGGTGCATGATCAATGTCTGAACTGGCAGGTCTCATTGGTTAGATCACAGTAGATACATGCCATGTGAAATTGAAGTACCATGGCCATAGTGCATCTGCTAATCCTACCTTAGGAAGGTCCTTTAATTTGCACTGAAAGCAGTTTTATCTCTGATCATACATGGGATGCGAGGCGTTACTGTTCTAATTTGGGCGTTCCATCTTTTGCAATTGCAGTTCTTGGGCTTGTAGTATCAGGGGACATCCATGCACGGGCTGTGGGTGTTGGGAGCAAGTACAGTGGGAGTATTCTGAACGATGCTATAGTTGTTGAGTCAGAGAAAGGCGTAGTTGCTGCTGATGATGGCCGTTGTTCTGAGATTGGGGCGTCAATGCTTAGGAAAGGAGGGCACGCGGTCGATGCTGCTGTTGCCACTGCTTTGTGCGTTGGTGTCGTCAATCCGATGGCAAGTGGGATTGGAGGCGGCGCATTCATGATTGTCCAGTCTTCATCAACATTGAAAACCGAAGCCTACGATTCAAGGGAAACAGCTCCTTTGGCTGCTTCACAGGTTTATCCCCTCTCCGCCACTGAACTGTATCCACAGACCTGTTCAGTTGATAAAGGCTTTAGTTTATTGCAGATCATCTGTTCTATAGTCTAGTAGAGTTAATTATTATCGTGACTTAGTAAATATACTAGTAGCCATAGCCATCTGTCTAGCTTTGGAATTGATTCACTAAATGCTGTCCTCTGAACTTTTATCAAGTATTAAACTTCCGTTCAAATGAATTATCTTGGAGGTATAGATGAAACAACTAGTCCCATTGGGATCTCTCCTATGTCGAACTGTCTGATTTGTCTCTCCCAGCTGTCAAACATAGTAACTTTTATTGCTGTTACAGGACATGTACGAGAACAATCCCTCGGCTAAGTACTATGGTGCTTTGTCTATGGGAGTGCCTGGTGAAATAGCCGGCCTTCATCAGGCATGGTTGAAACACGGCCGTTTGCCATGGAGGACCTTTTTCCAGCCATCCATAAAACTGGCAAAAGAAGGGTTTGTGGTCGCTCCATACCTTGCGCATCACATTGCAAATGCTGCGAAGAGGATCTTGAATGATCCTGGCTTAAGACAAGTGTTTGCGCCTGGTGGGAAGCTGTTACGTGCTGGCGACACCTGTTATAATGTGGAATTGGGCCAGAGCTTGGAGGCCATAGCAGAACAAGGGCCACAGGCATTCTACAATGGGAGCGTTGGGGAGAAGTTGGTCAAGGACGTAAGAGAGGCTGGAGGGATTTTGACGATGGAGGACCTAAGAAACTATAAAGTCGAAGTAACAGATGCGATGTCTGCTGAGGTCATGGGCTATACTATATTTGGAATGCAGCCTCCCTCGAGCGGAACGTTAGGGCTCTCTCTGGTGAGTAATTTCTTTTAGAGATTACGTTTTTTGTGACACCAAACATATGAAGTAGCAATGATCGACTACTGCTATGAGGAAATGTTCCGATTCTGGGAGCCTATTGAATGGGAAAGTGTTGTGATCAAATGTTGAGAGCGGAAGTTAGAATTTGTCTATGAGAGAGTGACAAAGATTGCTGTTCTTTAGAGTATAGACAGACTTGGAGTGCCTGATCTTTTGTAATGGCCATGAACAGATCATGAACATCCTCAACAGCTATGGAAATTCCAATGCTGTAGAGGGAAGTCTCGGGATGCACCGCTTGATAGAGGCGATGAAGCACATGTTTGCCATCCGGATGAACTTGGGTGACCCTAATTTTGTGAGCATCGATGAGTACGTGTCCAAGATGCTCTCTCCATCCTTCGCCAAGCAACTGAGGCAAAAGATACTCGACGATACTACTTTCCCTTCGGAGTATTACTTGTACAAGTATGAAGATCCTCCTTTGAATTTGGCAAATCCAAAACAGACCTCCGCTCCGTTGTGAACTTCTTGTTATTTAAATGTTTTAAACCCTCTGTTGGCAGGTGGAGTCAACTTAGAGATCATGGTACCAGTCATTTCGGTATTGTAGACGCAGATCGGAATGCTGTGTCTATGACTACGACTGTTAATTATCCATTTGGGGGTGGGGTTCTATCGCCTACTACAGGTATTGTGCTTAACAATGAGATGGGCGACTTCTCGACACCCACGGAGATTTCTCCCGACCACCTGCCACCTGCTCCAGCGAATTTCATCGAACCAAACAAGAGACCTTTGTCTTCCATGACTCCACTCATCATCAGCAAGGTAAGCAAACAAACAGTTCTTTGGCTTTGTTTTGACATGAAGAGAATCTCCATTGTCTTTGACAGAATAGCTCTTATCTCGTATTCATCGAATCAAATTTAAGCAAGTAAAAGTACAATGGACACCAGATCAGAAGTCTTTCAAAAAATCCTCGCACCATCTGTCGAGTTTCCCTGGAAACCTAAACTTTGTCTCTTCTGAACTTGAATTTTGGGTTTCTAATCCAGATCTACTGAATGCAGGATAACCAGTTGGCAGGGGTCGTAGGAGGGAGTGGAGGAATGAACATAATTCCAGCAGTGACCCAAGTTTTTCTGAATCACTTTGTCCTGGGAATGGAACCATTGGATGCTGTCAAGGATCCAAGGGTCTACCACAGGGTACCATTTCGCCCATATTTATTCAAGAACTTGCAATTGAATTCCCATTAGAAGTTGTTACGTTCTGGTCATGTTTTACTCAGCCCTTTTCCTATTTTGCAGCTGATACCGAATGTGGTAATGTATGAAAATGCACCTGCATCAATGGTATTCACATTGAGCTTTCAGACAAACGAAAGCTTTTCCTGAACGGGATAGGTCATCAGTTAGAAGCTATAGCAGGAGGAGCCATTGTTCAGCTTGTCGTTCAAAATCTACAAGACACGCTCGATTTGGGTCGCAAAAGTCGCAAGGGCTTGAACTCTGGAATTGTCCGTGGAACTCTTACTGCTGTAAGTGATCCTAGAAAAGATGGGAAGCCTGCTGCGGTTTGATATTATTTTTGTAAATAACTGTGAATGAATAATCGCGGGCTAGAATGATCTTTTGGCGCAAATCCATGCAAGCTGCAAGTGACGCTGCTTGTTTTATTGAATGTAAGAATCAGGATCTTGTACACGTATATGGTACAATTACTTAGGTAGGTACATTGTTCCGGCGGAATGGAGAAATAAGTGCTTTATATAGATAGATGGTGACTTGTATTGAGATCACCAGCCATTGCTTCAATGATGTTTCCGCATTAGGACACGATGAACTCCATGAATTTGCTTCTACACATGTTTGGGAAAATATCAAAGCGATGCGTCTTCGACGTACAAAATGCAAGCAGAAGCTTCCAAGTCAGGCCAATGGTTGCGCGAAAATCAATAAGCAAGCAAAGCAAATAGCAGTTGTAATTAGCACTTCCATTGGCAAGACGTAAACGGTAGAACAGGACTTGGGAGGAATTACATCACGGAAGCCAACATAAGGTTTCTGCCACCGCGAGTCTGTCTTTCACATGCGTTTCTCGGATCCTCTTGAATCCTTTACTGGGTGAGATGAACAATTGAATGCATATCAGACATTTTATCAGAAATGTACATTACAACTCCGGTGATATTGCAAAAAGATTGCACTGCCCCCGTGATCAGTTTCCCCAGAAATCCACAATTCGTCCTTGAAAAATTCTACAACCAAAGCACGGATTGCTCATTATAAAGAGCAAGACTTCGTGATATACCATCAACAAATAATTCTCCCTGAGTTCTCTAATATGTACCCTTGGTGCGCCGTCAAGAGAAAATCAGGACACTTTACTGGGTATGGTTTCATGATGATTTTTCCATCAGCTGTATCGGCGTCAATATGTTTGCTTTGCTGGTTTCCACAATGCATCCATTCATGACCATTTCCTCCAGCATGAAATGTGCCTTCTCCAAGTGGAACATGATGTCCAGTTCACACTGCATTTGAGCAGAAGGAGATATTAACTGCTCTGAAATAATTTTTGAAGGAACTGAAGGGGAGAGGCTATTGCCTTATGACTCACCACATTGCCGAAATGACGATCCATGGTTTCCACTAGTAAATGTATGAACTCCAGGATCGCAAGCTCATTCTGGAACATATTACACAGATAGATCAATACTACAGCAGGAAAAGTTTTAGGTGGCCATGTAGGTCTAAAGTTTGAAATCATAATTCATGAATATCTACACCGAAAAGGGCTATACAAGCAAAGAAAAACTTAGTAAATGATATCATGATCTCCGTCAAACCCATTAAAAACCTTCCAAGGGTGCAAACAATCTTAAAGAGAAAGCAAACTAGGCAAGAAGATGGTGCCTTACCTCATCATTGTCAACTCCAACCAAGAAGAAAAGTGATGCATAGCGCCTATAGACAATCTTGTAATTGCGATGCTCAACAAATGAACACTGTTGACAAGCAACATATCCATTTGAGAATCAAGATATGCAATGATAAGATAGTGAGCAATAATACTTCCACAGCCATTTGTGTTAAGAGGAAATACAAGGTCCTCTAGCAGGACAGCAGGAAGGAGTCAAATAAAAACATGATCAGGCAATATTATAGAACTAAACAATTAGCAGTGAACTTCTAAGAGATATATACTCACTTAATGAAGATTGTAATTACTGCATAATCAAAATGCGAAGTGTATTTGTAGTCATCTGAAATCTAACTGACTGCAAAGCTTCTACGATCATCACCACACCTCACCATTATCATCTCCACTACCACCACAATCTCTGCTGCTGTCAATGCCAATCCCTGTGGCCATTCCACCTCCAACACCTGTGCCATCACAAGTTTCGCCTCCCCCATTTATCAACCTCTTGGATCCATCATTGTCGCGATCATTACCTTAACCACCACCACCGGAAGAAGAACACCAACTTGACCACTGCGCCCAACACCTCCAAAGCAACTCCAGACTTCGCCATACCATTATCGTCTCCACTACCACCACAATCTCTGCTGCTGTCAATGCCAATCCCTGTGGCCATTCCATCATCTTGCCAGCAGCAACACCACCTCCAACACCTGCGCCATCACAAGTTTTGCCTCCCCCATTTATCAACCTCGTGGATCCATCATTCCTGATCATTACCTTAACCACCACCACCAGAGGAAGAACACCAACTCGACCACTATGCCTAACACCTCCAAAGCAACTCCAGACTCCACCATCGACCACTTATTCACATCATGGTTACTATTGGCAACAGGACAGTGGCTATTCATGTTAAACCTCCAATATCATGTCGGTTTTGGTGATTTAAGCGGGTACATGATTTAGAGCTGCAGTTAGCTGATTTACTTAACAACTACTACAAACTTATACATATGCAGGACAGTGACTATTCATGTTAAACCTCCAATATTAAGTAGATTTCCGCGACTCGAGCGGGCACATGATTTAGAACTGCAGTCAGGTGATTTCCTCGACATCTAGTACAAACTTATCAAACACAATTGAATCGCATTTGAGTGCTGAAGTATTCAATTATCAGAGCTTAACAAACGCCTTATTTAAGAATGGACTAGAGCAACAAAAAATTGCAACGAGGATCTAACAGGAAATGTAGTAATGTCCCCTAAGAAGCCAGCTAGTTTGCAACATTTTCTCGACACCATAGCAGTCGCCTATCAAGACTGTCGATTTGAGGCCCAAACCCTAGGCTCCATCGATCTACATAGTCATGCAAAGGTTAAGTTATGGCGGACGGATATTCCATCCAAAAGCACGGCTTCCTGGATAGAACCTTGCCAATAAGAACTAAATTCAAGAATCAAGCCAAGCCCATAATTTCCGACGTCAACAATTCGCGAGAATCAAATCGAATTCTTGCGCGAATCGAGCGCTGACGTTTCCTCACTATAAATCCATACCTCTCCTTTAACTCAAAGCATCAACCCGTGATCCAATCGAAACTGGTACTAGCGCCCCATCAACGATGTCAAACAAGAATCGCCCAACAGCTCGAACGAGGAGCTATCAGAATCGGGCCGAGGCGAACCGAGAATTAGAATCTGGGAAGATGGGATCGATCGATCGATCGATGCGGATGAAGAACAAGGAGAAAGGGCAGGAAACGCGTTCATCGAAGGGGGAAAGGGGGGAACCTGTTGCTCGGTGCGGGCGAGGCATTTGCGGACGATCTCGCCCTCAAGGGCGCGCCTTTCTTCGAGGGTGAGGTACTCGTAGTACTGGGCGAGGCGGGTCTGGCCTTGCTTGTTCACCATCAGTATGAATCTGATCCCCATCCCCTCTCCTCCTCCCTTCACCTTCTTCACCTTCAACTTCCACCCAGAGAAAGAGAGAGAGAGAGAATTGCTTTTAGAGAGAGAGGGGAACTGAATTGCTTTCTTTGGCGAAGCTCAATTCGCAGCTGAAGTAATGCGTTGGCACCGGTGCCGGTGGAGCATGCAATCACTTTGCTTGGCCTGATTTGCGCAAAACAACGTCAATTTTACCTCGAAATTCAATTCTGATCCAAAATTCACAAAAGAAATGAAAAACGACTTTTAATTGGACTCTGTCAAGTTTTCGTCTAATGATGGTGTTTTAGACATAACGTGTCGTTTTAAATGTACGTGGCAACTCACGACTGCGTTAATATATAACAATTGCGGATGGTTCAAGAGCTTTCCAAGTTTTCGGATGCCACCAATCGCGAATTCAAAGTTTCATTTTTCTCAATTTTCGGACTTTTGCTCTGATCTTCCAAATTGCATGCCTCGTTCACCCTAGGTAAGTCATTTCTTCGATCCATTTTGATTTTGTCGCCTAAATCCAAACTCAAATGCTCACATTTCTCCAATTTTGGCCATACATCATTAACGTGAACGCAAGTTATTTCATGTGTCATTGTTAGTATTAACGTAGATAATTTTTAATAATATTTTAATAATATTTATTTTTATATTTTATTTTACTTTTCTTTTTCTTTCTTTACTTTTTTTTATTGAAAAATTATTGTTAAGGGACAGTTGGGGTCACCAACCACCAGTCAAGTCTCGGTGACCATCACTCGTTGTTGGTGAGCGCCTATATGCCCTTGCCCAATGACTAGTGGCGGCTGCTAAACCTCGGCTAGTGGCTCACGGCCCCTTGCTAACCTTTAACAATAATAAAAGAAAATGTAAAGAAGAAAAAGAAAAAAATCTTAAAGATTCAAAAGTATTATTAAAATTTGTCAATATTAACAAGTTTCGACAAAATTTGTTAGATGATTCAATCGACAAAACACAAAAGATTTTATGACTCAATTAATACAATTAAAATGTTTATGATTGAATTTTGGGTTAACATAGCTCCATGCTTTCGTACTAGCTCTGCAAATTGAGCCAATAAATTACAATATATTTGTGACTTTTGTTGACAATTTTCCCTACATGAAATAACATGTCGAATCTTTTGAAACTTGACGAACTGGATTTGGGTACCGATTGAAGGTTTATGTTTTTTATTAGATAATACAAGTTTTGGGTTAGAATCCGAGCTAGAGTTGGTGATTCTTTACGAGACAAAAAAACTTTAGGTTACCATTGGAGATTAAAAAAAAAAAATTCTAGAATTAAGATTCAAGTAAAGTTAGCATCTTTTTTGCGAGACAAAAAAGTCCGGTCCAACAATTAAGACCGGAACTAAGGTCGATATTCTTGAAGGAATTGAGCCTTATTTGTTCAGAATTATCAATCCCAAGGGTGTCGTCCAATTCGTCCAACAGCTAAGTAACGTCGGGACATGGGGATCCGGTGAAATGCTCGCTCGGAATCTTCAATTCGCATGGTGTTTTTAGATTCGTCTCTTGCGATTCTTTTATTCTTTTAAATTTCATCTTTCAAATTTTCACGTTAGGGAAGGTAACTGCCATTTTACTGTAGATAATATTTAAAGAGGGGCTTCTTTATTTTCTTTCATCCGATCATTCAATCATATGTATATAGGTTTAAAACACAATTGATAAGAAAATGATTTGATAATAATATGCACAGCAGAAGTGAGAGTTTCTAAACAAGTCAATATATTATAGAAAACGCCTATGTTATTTTTTTTTTCTTTTAGTCGACATTAAATCTATGGATTTGTTCGACAACATAGAAAATAATTAGGTTTATTAGAATCTTATCTTTTCAATGAAACTAATTGCTACGGAAGTAAATACTGGAAAAAATAAAAAATAAAAAAACAAAAGAAGGAAAGTGAGGGAGTTCGGGGTCACGACCAGTATAATGATTCGGGGCAATTTTATTTTTCCATTGAAAATTCGACTGATGTAGTCGAGTAAAAAAAAGTGTCGTCCTATTATTTATTACTGTTATCATTTACATGACCGGGACGAGTTAGAAATGAGGATCAGGCAAGCACGGGCCGCTCCGAGGACAGCTACGATCGGTCTTCGACACGGATATAATGTCGGCTCTAATTTCTCCGATCTCCTCCCATACTGCATCGGCTTGAGCGTCGGAGTGCTTATCATCCAAGACTCTCCACGAACTTCTCCTCACCCATCGTAACCCAACGAAGGATTAGCACTTTGAAAGTTCAGGTTTCTCCAGGCATCTCAAGGTTTGAGTGCATTTTCATGTTAGACAATTCATATAAAACTTAATGCGGAAATTCATAACAAATCAATGATCTTTGATCTTCATAATTTTCACAAATAGATTCAGACAAACTTTTATCCATAGTGCTACGCTTGATGATGATCGTTGTAGAAAACCTAATGATCTCGAACCAAAAAGGAGAAATCCGATTTCTCCCCCTTAACCCACTAAACCTTAATGTATTCAATTGATGGAGGAGAGAATACGTTCTTTTACATTGTTCGTATGTGGGTGGAGAGAGGACCGGACTCTATTTATACGTTCGTTGAAAAGGTGCCTTCCATCAAAGCGATATACCATTTCGTTTTATCAGAGTCGTACCTTCTCATAACCAATATTATTTATAGCATTTCAATAATTATTAAACCATATAATAAATCATATAATATGGGCCACAATAATTCTTACATTCTCCCACTTGGCCCATATGATTCTCCTTTCATGGTTTAATGAATACCATAATGTGCACAATAAGATTATGCTATAAAATTTCATTAAATTGGCAATCACATAATAATCACAATTAAGTAAAGAAAACTAATGCGAGTCATAGCGATTATATGTCATTAATTGACATAGTCCCTTCTATGTATTACAACTATAGTACTTTACTTAACATGATCCATAAATGAGAAGTACAGTAATAGTCCAACCATAATGTTTCTTTAAAAACTATCCTGTTTAACATTAATCTATTTCCATAATGTATACTAAATAGAAAACAGGAAATATCAAAAACATGTAAGTGAGCTCAAAGTGTCAAATACATAAACTTAATACAATCATAATACAAATAATGACGTCCAATAATGCCCATCCTTTCAACATGCTCATTAAATGTTTTGGGTGGCAATCCTTTTGTTAATGGATCTGCTATCATAAGACTTGTGCTAATGTGCTCAATTGACACTCTTTGTTTCTGAACTTCTTCTTTGACAGACAAGTATTTGATCTCCATATGCTTAGCACCCTTAGAATACTTGTCATTCTTAGAGAAGAAAATTGCTGCAGAGTTATCACAATAGATTTTCAAAGGGGCTTGGCAATACTCACAACGATCACAAGCCCCGAAATAAAATTCTGCAGCCATAATCCATGAATTGTGGCCTCAAAGCATGCCACAAATTCAGCTTCCATAGTGGATGCAACAATAACCGACGCTTCGCACTCTTCCATGAAATTACCCCTCCGGCCGAAGAAACAAGTAACCAAATGTTGATTTTCTTGTATCGACACATCCAGCTTAAGTTCGAATCTAAATATCCAATCACCTCAAGATGATCGATCTTTTATAAGTGAGCATATGATTCTTCGTTCCTTGCAAGTATCTAAGAACTTTCTTTGCAGCTTTCCAATGATCCATTCTAGGATTACTTTGATACCTACCCAGCATTCCGACAACAAAACTGATGTCTGGTCTGGTGCAAGTTTGTACATACATTAAGCTTCCCACAACAGATGCATAAGGAATATTATTCATCTGTCCTCGTTCCAATTCACTTTTCGGACATTGCATAAGGCTAAATTTATCACCTTTTTGAATTGGAACTATTCCCGCTGAATATTTATTCATATTAAATCTTTCTAAAATTTTCTCAATGTAGGCTTTCTGAGACAATCGTAATAATCCTTGTGATCTATCACGGAATATTTCTATTCCTATCACATATGTTGCCTCTCCCATATCCTTCACTTCAAAATTCTCAAAGAGAAATTTCTTGGTTTCATGTAACAAACCAAGATCATTAGTAGCAAGCAAAATATCATCAACATACAGAACTAGAAAAATAAACTTGCTCCCACTAATCTTCATATATATACATTGATCAACGGTGTTTTCCTTAAATCCAAATGAAGTTATGGTATCGTTAAACTTAAGATACCATTGTCGGGAAGCTTGTTTAAGTCCATATATTGACTTCTTTAATTTACATACCATGTGTTCCTTTCCTTTAACTAAAAAGCCTTCGGGTTGGTCCATATAAACCTCTTCCTCTAAATTCCCATTAAGAAATGCGGTTGTTACATCCATTTGGTGTAACTCCAAGTCATAATGAGCCACCAAAGCCATAATGATTCTAAGTGAGTCATTCTTAGAGACTGGTGAAAATGTCACTTTATAGTCAATGCCTTCTTTTTGAGTAAAACCCTTTGCAACAAGTCTGGCTTTATGTCGTTCAATATTGCCTTTTGAGTCGCGTTTGGTCTTAAAGACCCATTTACACCCGACCTTCTTACATCCTTTAGGCAATTCAACTATATCCCAAACTTGGTTTTGATGCATGGATTTTAACTCTTCTTCCATGGCATTAAACCATTCATTAGAATCTTCACATTCCATGGTTTGGGAAAATGAATCTGGATCATTTCCAATTCCTAAGTCAATTTCTGACTCTTGTAGATAAACCATATAGTCATCAGAAATAGCCGATCTCTTTTCTCTTTGAGATCTCCTTAATGCTATTTCTTGTGACTCGGCTATTGGAGGTTCATTATTGACATCTCCATTATTGAGTGTTTGTTGTTCTCGATTATTGTTAGATTGTACTATAATATCAGAAACAACAACTTTAGAAGCTTTAGGCATAGGAACTTCTACCCTTACTTCTTGAATGCAAGCATCACGCATTCTTTCACTCCCACTGATGTCACCATTCTCAATGAACCTAGCATTTCCAGATTCAACAATTCTTGTACTATGATTAGGACAATAAAATTTATACCCTTTGGATTTCTCTCGCATAACCAATGAAATAACCACTGGTCATTCTTGAATCCAATTTCCTTTCATGTGGATTGTAAATTCTTACTTCTGCTTGACAACCCCAAACATGCAGGTGTCGTAAACTAGGTTTCCTTCCCGTCTACAGTTCAAATGGAGTCTTTGGAACTGCCTTACTAGGAACCCTATTTAACAAATACATAGAAGTCTTTAAAGCATATATCCACAAAGACAAGGGTAAAGATGAATGGCTCATTATACTCCTAACCATTTCCATTAAAGTACGATTACGCCTTTTTGATACACCATTTTGTTGTGGTGTACCTGGCATTGTGTGTTGAGCACAAATGCCATGTCTTTTAAGGAATTTAGCAAATGGACCTGGACATTGTCCTAATTCATCATACTTTCCATAATATTCATCACCTCTATCCGATCTTACTATTTTCACCTTTCTATCTAATTGCCTCTCAACCTCTTTAATATACACTTCAAGTGCATTCACTGATTGAGACTGATCATGTAATAGATAAATATAACCATAACGTGAAAAATCATCAATAAAGGTTATGAAATAGCTTTCATTACTAAAAGAAGGAACATCAAAAGGACCACATATGTCAGTATGTATAATTTCAAGAAACTCTTTGCTTCTTGTGGCACCTCTCTTAGTGTGTTTTGTTTGTTTACCTTTAATACAATCAATACACACTCCAAGGTCAGTAAAATCCAAATTTGGAAGAATTTCATTCTTCACTAATCTTTGCATTCTTTCTTTGGATATATGACCCAAACGTTTATGCCACAAGTAAGCAGAATTTTCATTCACTAAACTTCGTTTAGTGCCAACATTATGATGCAAGGTCATTAATGTCTCAACAAATGTATTATCAAGTCTAAATTTGTAAAGACCATCACATAAAGTTCCAGTTCCAGTTCCAATAAAAGTATCACTCTTAAATAAATTGAAAGATTCAGATCCAAACTTATAATAAAATCCCACCACATCAAGTCTTGGCAAAGAAACTAAATTGCAAGAAAATGTAGGTACATAAAGGGTTTGAAACAAATCCAAATAATGCCCAGTATCTAAGATCAAACGATAAGTGCTAATGCCTTCAACTGAGCTTTGTCTCGTTCCCGTAATCACATAACTTTCATTTGGCTTTATAGTTTAAATCGTAAGAAATCTCTGCATCGTATTTGACACATGAGTGGTGGCACCAATCAATCCACCAAGTATTATAAGGAACTTGATGAAAGTTTGATTCAAAACATACTAAAGCACAATGCTTACATTTCTTTTCGAACCAAGCCTTACATTTCAGAAAATCTTTCTTCAAGTGTCCAATTTTGTTGCAAAAATGACACTTAATAAGATTGTGTTCCTTCTTGTGGATTTGAGAAGCCTTTGAAGAGTCATTCAGGACGTGTAGTCCTTTCTTCTTGCTCCTTCCACCTTTCCTCTTAAAATTCTTTCGAACTTCTTGATAACTTGAGAGATGAACAGAATGAACCTTTTGATTCTTTATCCTTGTTTCCTCTTGAACTAACATACTGGCCAATTCGTTTACATTTCACTTATCCTTTATAGTGTTGTAATTCATTTGAAATGACCCATATTGCTCATGAGGTAAGGAATTAAGTATAAATTGTACTAAAAAGTACTCATCCACATTCATTCCCAAAGTCCTTAACTTTGCTGCTAAATTAGTCATCTCAAGTATATGCTCATGCATGGTATGCGGACTATCATATTTCATTGTGGTTAGTGTGCTCATCAGTGTACCAGCAAGTGACTTATCAGCAGTTTGAGAACGCTCTTCCACAAATTTCATAAATTCCTTAGCATTGTTAGTCTTGGGAAGAGAAGTCTTTAAATTATTTGCAACTGTCATTTGCATAAACATTAAGCTCAGTCTGTTCGATCTTTTCCAAGCTTTATGGAAAGACTTTTCATCATTGCTACTTTCATCAGTAATAGCAGTTGATTTCTCAATTTGAAGTGCTAAATCAAGATCTAGGATACCCAAGTGAAACTGGACTTGTTCACTCCAATCAAGAAAATTTATCCTATTGAATAGGGGAACAGATGAGGCGTGCGAATGGAGTGAAACAGTACATCTTACCGCAAATATGTAAGAAAATACTCATACATTAATGTTTTGAGAATATCACCTAATCGATTCCAACTAAACTACACATGCACATCATAGTTCTCCTTTGGGCGATCCTATGATATACAAATATATATAAACCATAATGATGCTAATACATTTTAATTGATAATTGTAAATATATCTTATTAAAATTTATTTGTTATCTTTGGATATACAAACAAATTTAACAAATCATATTAATTATCAACCATCGTGTTCATGAATTATAAGAAAATAATTAACCTTTGGTTAATCCTAAGTTCTTATAATAAATAAACTTCAATATACCCATAACTCCAATAATGATATAAAACATATCAATTTCATACATAGCATCAATTAATTATGGGTAATTGAATAAAATAATTTACAATATCAAAAATTCAAAAAAACTTCAAGGTTCGGCCACTTTGGTGACTAACAAACCATTCATAATATAAATTTTTAATATTGTAAAATACAAATATTTATCAAATTTGCACATAAGGACAAAAACTTAATCAAAGCATAAGGGTAAAATTGTAAAATCCTAATTCCATAAGGGCAGAATCATAAAGTGATAATTCAGGGGCAAAATGGTAAATAATCAGCAATGGCAGAACTGTAATTATTAATTAAACAAGGGCAGAACAGTAAATAAATTGCGAGGGACAAAATTGGAATTTTAAAAATGGCATAGGGGCAAAAACGTAAATAAGGCCGCGCGGGGACGTCAGGTGCGTGCCTTGCACGCGCGCGTCCAATGCGCGGGCGCGTGCAAGAACCGCGCGGAAGCCCCCGCGCATGGATCCCACGTGCGCAGCGCTTGCGCGCGCGTGAAGGCGCGTGGCACATGGGTTCCACGCGCCTGCAACCGCAGCGCGCGCGTGGAGCTCACGCGCCTTCTTCCTCGCATACAGACGCAATTCTTCGCCGTTTTTTGCCGTTCTGCCGTGGTTTCGCCGGCTGTTTCTTCTCCGGCAGCCCATCCTAGACACAAATAAATAATGGGTTTTGAAGAACATGCCGGCACGATCACATGCGTCCAAGTTTCGGAGAAAATGACCAAAAAATTGGCCCCAAATCAAACGAAAAATTCTCAGAACACAAAACTTCCACCACCGCCACTTCCGCCGCTTGATTAGCCTTCGGCGAACACCGATTTACCGGAAAACTCATGGCTAATGTTCCTCATGACAGTGCGACGGTGTGGGTCCAAAATCAAGCGGTGGGTTGCCGGATTTTACCTGGAACCGGCGAGTTTTTTCCTTGCCCTCAAAATTCCGAATTCCTCCATTTTTGTCTTTTTCCACTCGTGCACACACAGTAACTTTTCTTCACCATTTTAGTCCATGAAAAACATTCAATTATTCAGATTTTCTTTAACAGAACCTTCTAAAACATTTCAACAACAACAAATGTTACAAACAGGATCGTTCAACAAATCATCAAACATAAACTATAATATTTCTTTAAACGGAAAAATCATGAGATCATAAACCAAACGCTCTGATACCAACTGTTAGACAATTCATATAAAACTTAATGCGGAAATTCATAACAAATCAATGATCTTTGATCTTTATGATTTTCACAAATAGATTCGACAAACCTTTATCCATAGTGCTACGCTTGATGATGATCGTTGTAGAAAACCCAATGATCTCGAACCAAAAGGAGAAATCCGATTTCTCCCTTTAACCCACTAAACCTTAATGTATTCAATTGATGGAGGAGAGAATGCGTTCTTTCTGTTATTCGTATGTGGGTGGAGAGAGGACCGGACTCTATTTATACGTTCGTTGAAAAGGTGCCTTCCATCAAAGCGATATACCTTTTAGTTTTATTAGAGTCGTACATTCTCATAACCAATATTATTTATAGCATTTCAATCATTATTAAACCACAATAAATCACATAATATGGGCCACAATAATTCTTACATTTCAATCCACTATCGCCCCATGAAAATTAAACACTTGCCAAAGCCCTATTTGTTTCACAAAAAATGAATAATTTGAAATATATTTTTCAAAAAATGATCGCTTTCATTGGTTGAGATAATTAGTTAGTTGAAAATATTTTTATTATCGAGAATAATTTATGTTTAAATATTTTCATGAACGGTGAAAATATTTTTTGTTCATTTATTTTTGTAAACAATAGAAATGATCATTTTTTTAAAATATTTTCTAAATTAATAATATTTCGTCAAACTATTTGAGATTTGGAAAGTATTTTCTGAAAAATGATTGCTTGTATCGCTTAAAGAAGAATGCAAAATATTATCATCATTCACGAAAATAATTAAGCATAAATTATCGTCGATAATGAAAATATTTTTCGTTAACTGATTTTTCTAAATGATATAACCAATCATTTTTAATCTCGAGTTTTCCGTAAAATAAATGTGCTCTAGACAAAATTAGAGCACACACCCAACCGCATAACAAAATATTAACGAAATAGGTCCTATGAATATATGATGATGCATTAAACTCATTGCTTTTGACTGGGTCGCGTGCTTCACCACTCGTCATGCCCCGTCTACTTCAGTTTTCTTTTCCTCCATCATGCGTGTACTTGCCCGTGCGTTCCTTACCATGCTTGCCTTAAACGTTGAAAGCTTCCTTCGATTTTAATTTCTATCCTCATGCCAAGAAACTGCCGTACGTACGCATAAAAAAATTCGAGTCACATATCTTTCAAATCTTATTTTTTTTTCTTTGGGTCAAAAAGGCCCTTTTCTATTCAATAACCGATGCTATTAGAAAATAGTCGATGAATCTCTGCACATAAAATATCATAGAGGTGCCGAGGAGGTTTAGATAACCAATTTGGAGGAAGGGTCTTTTGGCAATGGACTTTAATAACATAGTTTGTGAGTTGATTGGCTTCAAGGGGGCAATGGGCTACTTTTACACCTTTCAACTAGGCCAAGCATCCCTTGGCACTCTTCTATGACATTCCCCGGCGCCCATGAGCTTTGGACATCTCCTGAAATAAACTCAACAATTGATAGGTTATCTGTCTCCAAGCACAAATTAGTTGGAGTCCTCGGGTCATGTCCCTCGAGCAAGTACAGTAGTGTGTCTTTTACAACTAGGGCCTCGACACAGAGGACTGAGGAGGCTCGCACTAATTTTGCAAATCCTACAATAGGCATGCTATTCGAATCACGGGAAACTCCGGCAATCGACCCTAAGATCCTTCTAGCCAAGATCCATCGATGTTGAGCTTCGGAGACCCCCTTTCCAGCGAAGTCCACTGTTCAGTTGGTTAGCTAGCCTTTTTAACTCGCTTCACCATTCCTGGGTTCTATCTAAGTTTTTGTTCATTGTGAGAGTGTTATCACCAATTGAGCTCGAATCTGGTTTGTGAGATGGAAAGATAAGGGTGTTTCATGCTTTCCAAATAAACCACATTACTCCAGCAAACTTCTCCCTGAAATGAAAGTCTGTACTTGAATCAAAGAATTCAAGCCCCCACTCATCAATTCTAGTGATATTTAATGGGGAAATCTAGATGCTTAATCCCGGATCTAACCAGATTTCTCTTGTACGGTGACAAAGGAGGAAAATGTGTTCGGTAGTTTCTAGGGCTTTGTAGGCACAAAGGGCCAATAGGATTAGGTAGGACCTTCTTTCTGTACAGATTCTCTCATGTGGGTAGTGCAATTTGAAATACCTCCCACATAAAGAGCCGTGTTTTTTTTTTTTCTAGGAGTTTCGGCTTCCACATTTTTGTCGAAAGAGCCCTAGGTGTTTGATAAGATGGGGATGCTTAGTTTGAATTCAGTTGATGATCTATGAGATATAGCCTATTGTACCCGCTTTTCACTGAGTCGGATCCTAATTTATTCCCAGTCCATACAAGTTTATCTTCCTCCAGATCAGAGCTGAGTGTAATTTTATTAAGATTTCCTTCACTATTTGCTCTTTGAATTGATGATTTTCTAACCAAAGAAAGAAAGAAAAGAAAAAGAAAAAAAGAATAGGTTACTCAGCTCTTGTTCATTTCACCCTCTTGCTTCCGATTAATCAAGTCCATCATTGTCTGAGGGTCTCCTTGATTTGCTAGTTTGCCTATCGAACCAACTGACAACCATTTATCGTCACGTATGTTGATAGTTTTTTCCATCACCCACCGACCAACTAACTTCAGGATAAATCACATCTCTATCCATTAACAAACTTTGCCAATGCCACAAAGGACAACACCCCTTGTTTGCATTCCAAAATCTTCCCTAAGAAAGTAGATACCTCTTAAATTAGTGACTCAATAAAGTTGATGAGGATTGTGAAAGTCTACATGCCTACTTACCCAACACAACTCTATTGAAGGCAAAAAAAATATTTGAAGCAAGTCCTCAATAATTTTTTTCTAGTCTTTAGGACTTCCAATTTTTTCAATGAACACTAGATTCAGTTTGTTTCCATCGAAAGTAGGCTATTTTTTTACTTAATAGTTATACAAAAACATATATGAATCTTGAATATAGACATTGCGTATTGAGGTAGGGCTTGTACAACCGTTTTAATCGGATCTCCTTACCGACTTTAGACATCAATTGTTCCTTCCAACCCTCTAGCTTCATATTAACCCTTGCTAGAATCCAAGCAGATATCTATTTCTTTCACTAACCCCAATTTTGAAGGTATGCCTAGGTACTTTCCCATCTTCTCAATAACTAGGACTATCAACTCTTGTGCCATCCATAACGAAGATGACATCGTTTGCAAATAACATATGAGGTAGTATTGGGTATAATATATTCAGCTTAATTTCTCTAATATTACCATCCTCAACTACATTGTTCCGAAGATTGGAAAGAACATTGGCCATAATAATTGACAAATAAGGACTCAATGGATCTCCCTGCCTAATTTCACGTGAATGCTGAAAATAGTACGAAGGTTCCCTCTTACCTTTCACACTAAAAGAGATAGTGAAAATGCATTGCATAACTATAGAAGCTCATTTATCACAATCTTATCTTTAACATGCAAGCACTTAGAAAATTCTATTCCAGCCTATCATAACTTTTTGCATATCCAGTTTTAATACCACTTGAAATTTCTTCTTCCTTTTCCTTATCCTTAACTGATGCAGACTTCCTGGACAATCAAACTATTGCGTAGAATTTGCCTTCCACTAACATAGACAATTTGCTCAACAATTTTCAATTCATAAAGCTAAGGTTTTACGCCATTTGGCATAACCTTAGAGAAAGTTTTATAGCTGAAATTACACTAGCTGATTAATTCATACTCTTTGGATTTGGGACTTAGCTTAATATCCTCCCAATTATGACAATAAATTTGACCATTAAGCCCATCCGCTCTTGGAGCTTTAAATGCTCCCATCTGGAAGATATCCTCTTCAATTCCTACGTTTGGCCGTCCGGATTTCTAATTGGGATAGGATTGGATAGGATAGGATATGAAATCCTGGGATTTTTTATATCCCGTCTAGTGTTTGGTAAATCGCAGTATTAAAATCGGATATGTTCACATCATGTACATTTTTTTTTTATATAAACGGCATATTATTATAAATGAACCTATATGTTCGTAAGTGAAGATGGTGAAAATATCTCGTAACACTATTCCTTAATTTATTTATTATTTATTTTATTTTATTTTTCTTCTTTTTTATATTATTTTCATTATTATTTCTTTTTTTTCCCTTTCATCATTCTTTAATAAAAATTTATCAAATAGTAAACTGTACTAACATATTTAAAATACAAAAATACCTAAAATATATAATAAATATAAATATTTAATTTATAGATTGAATGTTTATTATAAAAAAGAATTAAAATTGAATATATAATTTAAAATAAGATTAATTAAATTTTTATTTTTATTTTTATTTTCTTAAATTAGAATTCAAATATTATTTATAATGAAATATAATTTCAATTTTGTTAATTTAATAAGTTTGTTATTCAAGAAAATAACTTTCCTATTATGGATATTAGAAATCCTATCCACCTTTATCCCACCTCCCCCATGGGATAATTTTATCCTGTCTATATCCCCCTTATATCCGACTTTATCCTATCCTGAGTGAGCACCAAACATAGGATTGGATAAATTATATCCTATCCTGAATTTTATCCCGACTGCCAAACGCAGCCTAAGTCATTAGGGTCGTCAAAGCCTCATTCGTACCTTCCCAGACTAGACAAGGGCATTAGTCTAGAATTGGTTTGAAATCTCTAGGTCTCACAATGTCATAAAGTGACCGGTAGAAATCGACGATGTGTTGTCTCAACATGCGAGGCTCACGGCACCAATTTTGTTTATCACTTTTCAACATCGAGATCATATTTTGTCGTTTTCTTTGTACGATAGTGGTATGAAAGTATTTAATGTTCTTAGTTACCCATTTAAGCCGATTGATTTATGATCTCATATCTTAGTATTTCTTTTTCTGCCTCCACAACTTCTCAAATTACTCCATGATTTTCTGGGTGGCCTATAGTAGGATATTTTTTGGAGCTTTTTTTTCCCCACTTTGAACAACTCATTAAGATAGGATTAGAGATGCAAAAAGAAAAAATAGAATATAGAAGACGTTGGAATTGTATGTTTTGATTTCTAAATTGCATACTACAATTAGCGATGACTCCTACACACACGGAATGAATCTCTTGAAATAAATATTGCCAACAAAAATGGTAACCACTGATGGAGATAGACATTTAAATCAATCAAGAATTGCATATTATGCTGATATTCATATTGCACTTTGATTCTGGTGCGAGTTGGAGACAATGTTATCAGTTTCGGATTGCTTGTCATGTGGATATTTTGATTATATTGTGATTCTAATGTGAGCTGGAATAACTAGTACCGGACTGGATCAACATCCCCCCACAAACTAACAAGGAGGAACAAACTGTCAGCTTGGATCCTAAGAGACGAAACCAAGTAGATGACAAGCCTTAATAAGAATGTTTGCGGGTTGATCAGCGGAGGATATAAATTGAATACAAAATTTTTTGCGAGTTAGACACTCACTAATGAAGTGATAATCGATCTCCACATGTTTTGTACGAGCATAAAAAACTAGGTTTGCTGTAAGATAAATGGCAAAAAAGTTGTCGCACCAGAGTGTGGGTGGATCAGGTGGTAGAGCATGGCGACCATGAAGAAGATACTCAATCCACAAAACTTCAACGGTTGTGTTGGCAAGGCACTTGTATTTAGTCTTAGTACAGGATCGTGCCCTAGTTCACTATTTGCATGAACACCAAGAGATAAGATTTCGGCCACGAAAAACACAATATCCCCTAACAAAGCGACGGTTAACACGATCACCAACCCAGCTAGCATCAGAAAATGCATGAAGAGCCAATGAAGAAGCGTGAGTGAAGATAAATCCATAACGGGGAGTATCCGCTAGACATCGAAGGATGCGTTTCACAGCCTACCAATGAGTTATGATAGGAGTACAAAGAAACTGACATGCAGTATTCATGGAGAATGCAATATCAGGCCATGTTAGAGTTAAACATTGGAGGGCATCCACAATGCTACAGTAGAGGTGAGGATCAAGTAAAGGGCTTCGCTTGATGTGTGAGGTGGAGAACCCATGTGAATTTTGTGCCCATAGTCTGTGATAGTTCGAACAATTTCCAGATCACAACTCAAGCTCTCGAAGCAGCCTATGAGCTTGCAGAATCAATGAACATCAGAGTGAGAGGAGTCTTGATCACCAACCCTTCAAACCCGTTGGGCGTGACCGTGAGCCGGTCAGTCCCGAAGGACATCCTCGACTTCATGATGAGGAAGAACATCCACCTTGTCTCCGATGAAATCTACTCGGGCTCTGTCTTCTCGTCCTCTTGAGTTCGTGAGCGTTGCTGAGGTCCTCGAGGCACGTGAGTACAAGGGCTCCGAGCCGGTCCACATTGTTTACAGTCTCTCCAAGGACCTTGGCCTCCCGGGTTTTCGGGTTGGCACAATTTACTCATACAATGACGAGGTTGTGACCACAGGGAGACGGATGTCCAGCTTCACACTGATCTCTTCTCAAACGCAACACCTTCTTGCCTGCATGCTGTCCGACAAGAAGTTCGCAAAGAACTACATTGAGGTCAACCGCACCAGGCTGAGGAAGCGGTATGAGAGGATCATCGAGGACCTGAGGAGTGCCGGGATCGAGTGCCTAAAGGGCAACGCTGGACTGTTTTGCTGGATGAACTTGAGCCCTCTTCTTGAGAAGCCCACAAAAGAAGGTGAATTGGATCTCTGGAGGACCATGCTTCATGAACTGAAGCTTAACATATCTCCAGGTTCATCATGCCACTGCTCAGAGCCAAGTTGGTTTAGGGTGTGCTTTGCCAACATGAGTGAGCGCACACTAGAAGTTGCACTTGAGAGGATACACAAGTACATGGAACAAAGAACTTGACACACATATACGTAGAGAATATTTCTTTTTGTCCTCGTCAAAATTAGTGATCATTCTTTAATACAAGTGAAGAAAAATAAAGGGTAAGAAGTATAAATACCGCACTGTGTCCAATTTTTTGTCGGGGAGCCAAACCCGGGTCATGTGTAACTCCAATTGTTGTTGTTCTTCACACACCATGTATGCATCAATTGCCCGATTCTTTGTTCCATGTACTTGTGTATCCTCTCAAGTGCAAATTCTAGTGTGCGCTCACTCATGTTGGCAAAGCACACCCTAAACCAACTTGGCTCTGTGTAGTGGCATGATGAACCTGGAGATATGTTAAGCTTCAGTTCATGAAGCATGGTCCTCCAGAGATCCAATTCACCTTCTTTGTGGGCTTCTCAAGAAGAGGGCTCAAGTTCATCCAGCAAAACAGCCCGGCGTTGCCCTTTAGGCACTCGATCCCGGCACTCCTCAGGTCCTCGATGATCCTCTCATACCGCTTCCTCAGCCTGGTGCGGTTGACCTCAATGTAGTTCTTTGCGAACTTCTTGTCGGACAGCATGCAGGCAAGAAGGTGTTGCGTTTGAGAAGAGATCAGTGTGAAGCTGGACATCCGTCTCCTGTGGTCACAACCTCGTCATTGTATGAGTAAATTGTGCCAACCCGAAACCCGGGAGGCCAAGGTCCTTGGAGAGACTGTAAACAATGTGGACCGGCTCGGAGCCCTTGTACTCACGTGCCTCGAGGACCTCAGCAACGCTCACGAACTCAAGAGGACGAGAAGACAGAGCCCGAGTAGATTTCATCGGAGACAAGGTGGATGTTCTTCCTCATCATGAAGTCGAGGATGTCCTTCGGGACTGACCGGCTCACGGTCACGCCCAACGGGTTTGAAGGGTGGTGATCAAGACTCCTCTCACTCTGATGTTCATTGATTCTGCAAGCTCGTAGGCTGCTTCGAGAGCTTGAGTTGTGATCTGGAAATTGTTCGAACTATCACAGACTATGGGCACAATATTCACACCGGTTCTCCACCTTAAGTCTCTGTCAAATCTGGAAAAAGAATTCCCAAATTAAAGGGCCTGGTTAGCTTAAGGTTTAATGGAGTGACGGACCTTGAAATCCATAATCAAGACGACACTTAAGTGCCATAACTTTAAAATGGTACACTTAAGTGCCATCATCTGAGAAAATGGACACTTAAGTGCCACTCCGCGAAAATCCGCCAAATAGCTGACGTGGCGACTTTCCTGAGCTCGATCCAAACGGCGTCGTTTTGCACGCCGACGCGTGGCGGAAAAATGCAAAAACGACGCCGTTTCACGTCTATGTGTAAATAATAAGATATAAATTAATTAAATTAGATTTAAAATATTCAAAAATTTAAAAAAAATAAGAAAAATTTAAAATTTTTTAAAAATTAAGAAAAATTTTAAAATTAAGAAAATTTTAAAAATTTTAAAAATTAAGAAAAATTTTAAAAATGTTAAAATTTTAAAAATTTTAAAAATAAGAAAAATTAAAAATTTTAAAAAATTAAGAAAATTTTAAAAAATTAAGAAAATTTTAAAAAATTAAGAAAATTTTAAAAAATTAAGAAAATTTTAAAAAATTTAAAAAAATTAAGAAAATTTATTTTTTTTTTAAATTAAGAAAATTTTAATTTTTTTAATTTAAGAAAATTTTAATTTTTTTAATTTAAGAAAATTTTAAAATTTTTAAAAATTAAGAAAATTTTTTAAAAAAATTAAAATTATAAAAATTATAAAAAGTGGGGAGTGGGAGGCCGAACGGGCGGCTCCCTTGCCGCCACCGCCGGCTCCCTCACCACCGCCACCTCCGCCGCCGCCGCCTCCCCCTTTTTTAATTTTTTAATTTTTTTAAATTTTCTTATTATTATTTTTTAAATTTTTTAAATTTTTAAAATTAAAATTTTTTAAATTTTATTATTTTCTTAAATTTTTTTAATTTTTTTATAATTTTTAAAATTTTTAAAATTAAAATTTTTAAAATTTTCTTTTTTTTTTAAATTTTTTAATTTTTTAAAATTAAAATTTTTAAAATTTTCTTTTTTAAAATTTTTTAATTTTTTAAAATTAAAATTTTTAAAATTTTTAATTTTTTAAAATTAAAATTTTTAAAATTTTTTAATTTTTTAAAATTAAAATTTTTAAAATTTTTTAATTTTTTAAAATTAAAATTTTTAAAATTTTTAATTTTTTAAAATTAAAATTTTTAAAATTTTTTAATTTTTTAAAATTAAAATTTTTAAAATTTTCTTATTTTTTAAAATTTTTTAATTTTTTAAAATTAAAAATTTTAAAATTTTCTTTTTAAAAAAAGTTTTAAAATTTTTTAAAATTAAAAATTTTAATTTTTTTTAATTTTTATGCCGATTTGGAGCTCCGGCGGAGCCACGTAGGCAAAAAAATAATAAAATATCACCACGTAGATTCTGGGTCATGGTCGGAGGTGGCACTTAAGTGTCCCACTGAAAAAAGTGGCACTTGGGTGTCATCAAGCTTTGAAGTTATGGCACTTAAGTCATTCCGTCACACAAGCTTATGGACTTGTAGAGTGCATTCACCGGTTTAATGTAAGCCGGTCGACTTAAGCCACTTTGGTATTAAAATATTAGTGAGTCAGGAGAAGTAGGGGTGAGCGGTTCCAGATTCCGCTTGGTTCCATTTGAAATCCTAACTACTCTCGTGTACATGCGTTGGAACCTAAACCTATCTGTCGAACAAGAACCTAAAACCTACTCTGTCACAGGTTCCAAAGTCGATTCTAGGTTCCAATAGTTTTTTTTTTTTTTTCACATTTGAACTATACAACAATAATAGAATATAATCATAAATTTTAAAACAAAGAGAATATTTGGACTAATTTCTACACACCAGCCAATCAAGATCAATAAAGTTGCAAAATCTTTAACATTGTCCATTAACCTAGAGGATGATGTTGACATTAGCCCAAACAAATTCTACGGTATGTGTATCTAGATGACATTGTCCACATATAAAAAAGGGTACAGTAGAATAAAAATGTAAATCCAAGCATTTTATAGAGTAACAGCTAGCACTAGCAGCAAATTGGTCATGACCCATCAAAAAATAAATTGCCCATAAAAGAATGGTCTTGAAATCTCTACTGCTGCTAACATTAATATCACATGGTAAACATTTAGGAAGAGAGTATGAAAACTAGTTGGTACCTTATTTTTCCTCCGTTCCTGTGGAAAAAGAAACACAAAAAGGGAGGGCAGCGTAGGCGAGCGGCGAGACAGTGAGACGCTTGGGTAGAAGGGGCGTCGGGTCATCGAGCTGTGGTGCTGGTGTGGCAACGGTGCGGCGTCCGGTGTAGCGGAGCCCTCGAGCGGCTGCGGGGCGGAGAGCGACGAAGATGAACAGTCTCTTTGCTTCTCTGCTTTTCTGCTTTTTCCATTTTTTCCGTCTCCTCTCACGTCACTTTCTCTCCTGCAGCTGTCTTCTTTTGCTGACCTCCCATTTTTTCAAGACCTTTTCCTTCCTTTTCTTTTATTGTTTTTCCTCAGCAGGTTTTCTTCCCTTTTGTGTTTCTCAAGAACTTTTTCTTCCGTAACCGGTTCCGTAACGGTTCCGGTTCTAGTTCTCAGAAAAAAGGAACCGAGAATTGGATCCAGCCCCTTCAGAATCAGGAACCGAACCGGACCTCGGGTTCTCCGACTCCCGATTCTACCAGGAAATGCGCTCACCCATAGGGAGAAGCCCATTTTTACCCAGGATAATAAGGAGTGGGGACCAGCAAAGCATCGCCGAGGTCGGCCAAAAGGAAGGTCAATAGCTCATTAGCAGCGGTCGCTCCAGCGGTTAAGACTACTCGTCCAGGGTCGAATTTTGCCCTCCCGCCTCGGATTTCCTCCATGAAACTTGCCATCGCCTGCAGAATTATATAGCTGATTAATTCCTATTCTCACAGCTCAGCCACCTTGCTTTTCGCTGTTCCTAGGACTCGAGAGATTTTCAGTATGTACCTTTCGGAAAGTGAGAAGGCCATGGTAATCCTGAAACAAGGCATTCTCTCTAAACCCAGTAGCTCCTTTGCCCCAACAAGATGCCTCTGGATGCTTCTCCAAGTACTCTTCAAGCAAGTCAAATGAGACCTGTTTGAAAGAATCATTAGCCGTATGAATTACATGTGAATTATACTACCATATCACACAATTCAAAGTTCAAAAACCATGGATGGTCTTTGGTGCTGATGCATACTTACTTGGTTCTCATATAATCCCATTTGGATGACCCCAGACTGATTGCTCGCCTCGTTGTAAGGGTCTTCATCGTACGCTTTCCACCCGGCAAAGTAAGGCGAGTTCTCGCCGTGTGTTTCGGAAACTGCGACTCTTGACAGCTGGACGGAGGGAGCAGCCTCATTCTCTATTGCCATTCGCGATAAGCTATTTAGATAATGATGCGAGTTTACTAGTTGATGTGATCCTCTTTGGTGTGTCTTGAGAATAGGATGCAATTCTGTGTGAGAGAGATTGGAGAGGAAGAAAAGAGCACTGTTTTTGGAATGAAGAGGAACTATTAAGTACCTCCCTTTATATAGCGAAGGGAAGAGGTTTGACCAAAGGAAAAGAGGATATTCTATCATTTTGCCTCACAGAAATTGGACGGGAGGAAAGAGAACAGGGAAAAGAAATATTAATGATTGATTCTCTGGGCAAGCATTATCAAAGCTCATATAGGTTCAATCTCAAGTGACAACTGTTTGGCTCCTGTCATCTTTTTTCAAGAATTTTCTTTTTAATTATTATTTCTCTCTCAAAATCACCCAGAGATCCAATTTCGAGAACCAGTTTTTTTTTTGGGAACCAGTTAGGTGGTTGATAAGGGTGTGGTGTTTAAAACATAAATACTTTATAATTAGAGGGAAGTTACATAATGAATTTTTCTAAAAGACACAGTCTCTCTCTCCTCCCTTCCCCTTTGCCTCGTCCACTGGTGGCGGACCGAGCTGGGGAGAGGGGAGCTGAGTGGAAAGGGCAGCGGCGGGCAGCCGCCTTCTTGTATGATTGGTGCTGGGTGTAATTTTATACATATTATATTTCTATAATATTCATATTAAAATTTTATAGCTCATCCCTCTTGAGGAAGTACTGCAAATTTTTTGCCTTAAAAGGCTGTTGATTACTCTTTGGGCAGTTCCCTCTTCCCAATCTTTAATTTGTGAAACCATTGCTTGAAAAAATAAAAGAAAAAAAAAGTTAAAATTCCTCAAAAGCCCAAACCGTGCATGAAGGTGTAACATTCTAAATGCCTAATACAAGTGTATCAATATTTTTAAAGGGTGGTTGTGTTCTGATAGATTGAGAAAGATGCCGGTAATTGCACAAATCATCAACATTCTCATTCTAACAATGTGGAGACAAACTAAAAGCTCTAGAAAGATATCACTACCCCACTTCCATGCACATTAATTGTTGGGACCGCGCAACAAAAGTCCAATACCTTCACCTCGGGAGATCACCAAAAGAGAGCCTTAATCTGAGCCTGTCAATATATCCAGTTGGATCTACCTTCACCCAAAAGCTTAAGCCAATTAGTTATGAACCAATTTAGAAGTTATTAATTACTCTAAACCACATCAATTCTTTGATGTGGGGTTTTTCTAATACAATTCACTCACACATGCATCCTAACATTAATTACCTCTTGGTTCTTAAACAAGATTTGTGGCATTTTAGGGTTTTATGTGTGGTTGATATTGTCAAGAACATTAAACAATATTTGGGTTTTCTTGGGTATGCATTGTTTTAATGATGCAATGTCATAGAAAAGATATATCTTTGATCTTGAATACCCTACTGGACCAAAAAAAAAAAACCTCAATATCCTACGGACCTCATATGCATTACACATGTCCATAAATAGGTTAATGTGCAGAAGATGATGAAAATGGTTTTGTTGCATTATGAACACAAAGGCTTACTGTCAGAATATTTGTCTCAGATTGTGCAGTTAGCGTGGATTCGATTTGCTGACCCACGGCAATAAACAACATGATTTCAGAGCAAAAAAGGGTGAAGCTTGAATGAGAAAATTGAAGGACAAAAGGAGATAAGAAATTAGATGCTTGTTCAAATCATGGACGTGCTGCTCAAGATCAAGAAAAGTTCCCTGTGCCAGAATTTCAACAGAAAGATTTGTGATGAATAGATTGCATTCTTTAATGAGAAGGAAGAAAACGATCACATGGCCTTGGGTCGAGTCTACATTGTGCACACTAGTGAGAACTAAACCAGAAAATAAAAATAAAAAAGAACAGAAGGAGAGAGAGACTAAGTAGCACCAACGTCGATGCGTGACATGTGACATGATATATCGATACGTTATTTTTCAAAAATCATATAATTCCGACACATTAAGACATGTTGTATATTAAATGTATATTTTTATATATACATAATAAACTATCATTTTTATGATTATTTCAATCAAATTAATTTGATTCAAATTTGCAAATAAATAAATAATAAAAAGCCCACAATGAATTACATTAAAAACATTAATTTATCATTTATTAATATCATTCATAATTTCAATTTAACAAATTCAACTTCATTTCAATAATCCATAAAACTTGGAGGAAAAAAAAAACAAGCAATTCACATTCTAAACTCATGTGTTAGATGTGTTAGAAGAAAAGAGAAAAAAAAACTTAATGGGTGAATTATGTACCATCGAAAGTGAGAGTTAGAATAAAAGAGGAGATTAGTGTTTTTTTCCATAATATATATATATATATATATACACATATACATTTTGACCCATCATTTATTGAAAACTTTTAAAATTGACATCACGGGTTGGAATTACGTGTTGGAAACTTGTATTTTAGAATTCCAACTCAATATTGAAGAGCGTCGAGAAAGTTGACCAGGTGTCGAATTTTTCAACACGTATTGACTAAGTGTTGGACAGTGTTCGAGAGTATCGGACATGTGTTAGATTGTCTGAAATGATACAAAAGTTTCTAAAGAGTGTTGGTACTTGAGAAATAGATTGGGATATTATAGGGCCTATTATTAAGAAATTTTTGTAATAATCTGACTAAGAAGGATGAGATATAAAAAATTTACGTGAAACCTTATAAATTACAGTTTGTATCTACTAAAATTGCACCGAGCATCCCCGGTGCGGCAGCTTTACCTCATTGGAAACGTAATTGTACGGGACCAACAGCCTCCGTCATCGGATACGTAATCGTTGGAAGCGCATTTTTCTCTATATTAACTGTAATTCCATAACATCACTTAAACAAAAGCTGTTCCTTGGAAGAGAACCGACTGACGAGGTAACGGTCTGCACCCAACAAAGGCTGAACTTCATTTTTTTACCTCCCTTTTTTGAAAAGATTATGTTTTGTTGGTAAATAAATTATGTTGGTGCGCTTAAAAGGTACAATTTTCTAATGGGAATCGTTCTCCAATTGACAACAATGGACCACACATCTCTCTGGCTGGTCATTGAATTGGCCATCAAGAATATGAATAAAATATTAAACTCATGTCCCTCGAGCACCGGGGTTAACCTTAATAATCACAAATTTTCTATTACCAGCAAGAAGACTGGGAGGGGTCTCCATCGTGGTCAAAGGGGGTGATCACTTTAAGAAAGCAAAAGCAAAATTTTCTACTAAATCATCTGATTAAAACAAGAAAAAACAAGATCAAGCCGTTATTAATTGATCGGACTCGCCTCGAAACTACCCCACTTTGTTTATTCGGGTATGTTGAATTGTGGGAACCGGGTAGATTATCTACCAAACCGGAGGATTATCGACTTATAACCTCGTGCATTAGACAAGCGTGTGCTTGCACAAATTGGGTTATGTGATTAGGTGCCCACAGCAATCAGTACCTTAATCACTTGGAGAAAAAAGAATTGGCTAAATTCTTAATTTTCTTCTACGTGGAATGGTGCCAACTTCTTAAAATGTAGCATGCGAAGGAAGTACCCTAGAAACTGGTGAGGAGCTCAAAATCCCCATTAATTCATCTTTCCCAGCCTGCAATAAAACAAGAGTTCAACTGGAGCTGGCCTTTTCAATATCCCTTTCGAGTTAGATATTAGACCGAGTTTAAGAAATCGGTTTGAACTACGATGGTCGGAAAAATTTCGTAAGGGTTTTCAGACAGCACACTGTTTCAACGTCTGCTCTAGCGGAAGGGCCATCCTTGTCACTCTCTCGCTCAGCATTCGCACTACAGAATCGGCTTCCGATATGTTCCTGTGTTGTCTACTCAGCCGTCTTTGATTGCATTCTTTGCCTAATTGACGGGGGATTCGAATTAAGCGCAAGATTAGTCGGTCAAAGACTGATTTTCGTTTTTCGTTTCTTTTTTTTTGTGCTCATCTGGTGGCTTTTTGCATCACGCAAATAGAGACTGTTCTTTAATTAATAACATTAATTCGTACGATCATATTAAAAAAGAAAAGAAAAAAAGACATGAACATGCGTAGAAAGAGCCATTGCGTGTAGGCCATGTAATCGAGCATTGCACAATTTTGTGATATTACTGAGATGAGGGCGTCAAAATAGGCTAATTAGTTGTGGCCCCTCACTGGTCAGGAATTTTCTTGGAAGATTTATGACCAATTGAAAATTTGCCACGTTGCAATCTTTAGAATAGTCATCCGATCACGCCCTAGAGGGCTAGAAAATATTAAAGATAACTTTAAGAATGGTGGGTGGATTCTGCACTTGGAATAGGTCAGATATGAATCAACATAATCTAACTCTGACTTCACGTTATGGTATCTCATCTTACATCAGAAGATACGTGGCAGGACTCTATTCTTTACATTGAAGAACACCAATGATTCTTTTTTCACGTAACTAATGAAGGATTCCATTATTATGTTCCTATATTTTAAATTGTAATATTTTTCTCAAATTCTCTTTGAACTTATTCCTTTCTAGGATTGGAATCTTTTTTCATTACTATCGGCGGCACTAACCTAAAATGATATATTATTATTATTATTATTATTATTATTATTATTATTATTATTATTTTTTGTAGACTTGCCACGAAAACCCCAAAATCTCTCCCTGATCGTCGCGCCTCACAGTTATTTTTGCTCTCTTCTCGTTACCTCAAACTTGTCGTCCCAGCCCCTTCGTTGCCGCTCATCATAAGCTCCTCTCCCTCCCTCCCTCTGTGATATAGTCTCACACCTCAAACAATTAAAAATAGGTTGCAATCTCAATGGGATTATTAACTCCCATATTTTTAGAATCTGCTATCTCAAGGAAGATGTCAATTTTATCACGGGTATAGCCGATTCATTCAATTTAGTTGTATGCGTGCACTCGCGCGCGAGTAGACAGGGAGATGGCCGACACAGGCTAGTGGTGTCATGCGGCCAAGACAGGCTAATTCTTAATTTCTTTAGCGTTTGCGACTTAATTGGTACTTGTTTGTTTGTGTGTTTATTTTTCGTAGTTGGATATGTTTGATCTTGTTCTCCCTTTTCCTAATTTAATAAGTGCACAAATCCAGCTTTTCCCAACAATGCAAAACTTTCCACGCGCTCTCTCAGTCCGCACCGGCCAGCTGACATTGGAACTCATGAAAAAGCGGAAAATTTTTAATGTTGTTGTTCGTGAAGTCAGAGTGGGAGATCTCACGATTTTTCAAACGCAAGCTTTGACAATTGGAAGAAAAACAATATACTTTTCAGAAGGGAGCTTAAAGTCGAGGCGTGACAAAGTAATGTCATGGGAAAGAGTGAATTAGTTACCATTTAGCAGGTCCCATCTTCTTACATTAGAATTGCAAGCAAATTCAACTTGTCACATGATATCATCCTTAATCCACCTAAGTTATATCCGAGGAATAGTCTTACCTTGAAAGCTAAGGGCACACATGGCAATGCAAAAATTTTGTTTCAGAAATAATTTTTTTATTCCAGACTTATTTTTGGAAGATAAATTTGTTTGATGATGCAATTTCATTTTTTTCAAAACAGAAATGAAAAGTAATTTTATTTATTTATTTCTGGAACAAAAATGAGAAATAATAATTCTTCTCATCACTCGTCCTCTCTACTAGTTGGCCACCCACCCGCTTTCTGCCATGGCTGTCCGCCGCCGCCACTGCCACCATCTGTGGCCCTTTGAGAGGGAGAAATTTTGACAATTGGAAGAAAAACCATATACTTTTCAGAAGGGAGCTTAAAGTCGAGGCGTGATGAGGTAACTAATGTCACGGGAAGGAGTGAATTAGTTGCCATTTAGCATCGCAAAATGGCCAGCCCCATCTTCTTACATTAGAATTGCAAATTCAACTTGTCACATGAAATCATCCTTAATCGACCTAAGTCATATCCAAGGAATAGTCTTTACTTTTTAGCTAAGGGCGCACATGACAACGCAAAATTTTTATTTCTGAAACAATTTTTTTTATTCCAAACTTATTTCTGGAAGAGAAACTCGTTTGATGACGCAATTTCGTTTTTTCAAAACAAAAATGAGAAGTAATTTTTTTTTAAATTTCTGGAACAGGAATGAGAAATAATAACTCTTCTCATCTCTTGTCCTCTCAACTAGTTAGCCACTCACCCGCTATTTGCCATGGCTATCTGCCGCCATCGCCATCTATGGCCCTTCGAGAGTGAAAAAATTTGACAATTGGAAGAAAAACCATATACTTTTTAGAAGGGAGCTTAAAGTCGAGGCGTGACGAGGTAACTAATGTCATGGGAAAGAGTGAATTAGTTACCATTTAGCATCGCGGAATGGCCGGCCCCATCTTCTTACATTAAAATTGCAAATTCAACTTGTCACATGATATCATTCTTAATCAACCTAAGTCATATCCGAGGAATAGTCTTACCTTGATAGCTAAGGGAGCCCAAGACAATGCAAAATTTTTGTTTCAGAAACAATTTTTCTATTCTAGACTTATTTCTAGAAGAGAAATTCGGATAATATTGCAATTAGGGCTTGACTTTTAGTGATGTATGACCAAAATTGAAGAAATGTGAGCATTTGAGTTTGGATTTAGGTGACAAAATCAAAATGGATTGAAGAAATGACTTGCCTAGGGTGAATGAGGCATGCAATTTGCAAGATCGGAGCAAGTCCGAAAAATTGAGAAAAACGAAACTGTGAATTTGCAATTGGTGGCATCTGAAAACATGGATAGTTCTTGAACCATCCGTGATTGTCACAAATCAACACAGTCGCGAGTTGCCAAGTACACGTGAAATGACACATTACGTCTCAAACACCATCACACCATCATTAGATGAAACTTGACAGAGTCCAATTTGGGTATCAAATAAAAGTCGTACTTTCTTCTTTTTTGGTGAATTTAGGGTCAGAATTGAATTTCGAGGTAAAATTGAAGTGTTTTTGCGCAAAGGCCAAGCAAAGTGATTGCATGCTCCACCGGCACCGGTGCCAACGCATTACTTCAGCTGCGAATTGAGCTTCGCCAAAGAAAGCAATTCAGTTCCCCTCTCTCTCTAAAAGTAATTCTCTCTCTCTCTCTCTCTCTCTCCCTCTCTGGAAGTTGAAGGTGAAGAAGGTGAAGAAGGTGAAGGAGGAGGAGAGGGCATGGGGATCAGATTCATAATGATGGTGAACAAGCAAGGCCAGACCCGCCTCGCCCAGTACTGCGAGTACCTCACCCTCGAAGAAAGGCGCGCCCTTGAGGGCGAGATCGTCCGCAAATGCCTCGCCCTCACCGAACAACAGGTTCCGCCCCCGCCTCCCCGACGCCTTTACTGCCCCCTAATTTCCAATAAACTCCAATGGATAATGTCATTGGAAGAGTTCATTTTCATATTTATTTTTTTCAAATTTAGAGGTGATTATTCTTTTAGGGCTCTCTCTCCATGGACCGGCGGAAGAGGGGAACCTAACGCAATTGACCACTCCGGTAACATGCGCATCGAGTGGTTGGACAAGCACGTCATCATTTTGGATCGAGATTGACCCATAAGGATATCAGAGCTTGGTCTTCGGACACTTCTTGGGCATATCCACTATGAGCAAAAAGGGGCTCTTTTCATGAGTTTCTAGGATGCCTTCATGTCTTATGTTAGTGTCGTTTTAATTAATGATTTCTTGCTTGTTTGATGAGTTTGATGAATGCTCATTTTATAAGACATAAAATTTCATGATGCGGAAGCCAGAATCAATTAAAGACAAACCTCCAGCCATTATTCTTGTTCACGTTCGTCAGAAAAACCTGAAATCAAAGAAAATTGAGGACACACTACTAACCTAATTCTCTCACGCACTGATGGTGTATTCCAAATATGAGAGTTTGTGTTAGATCTTGTCATCACCCGTCAGAAATGAACATACGTTCCTTTTTATACACCGTCTCCCATCAAGACGGTTACCAAATGAGTGGTTGTCACGAAAGGGTACGAAGCGTGGAAAAACTTTATGTCGAATAGTCGCAACTTTAAGAGAAAATGTGGGTCTAAAATGTGGGATCACAAAAAAATAAATAACATTCTCCCACTTGATCCCATCATTTTCATCATATGGATTATTCAACTAATTCCACGAAAACTTTATTCTTAAAGAAAAGAAACAAAACATATGGATTATGATGACATGTCCTCTAAGAGTGAGTAATATCTTCAATGTATCACAATGCATCTTATTTCTTTAATGTCAGCCCATATGTGACAACATATCTTAATGAATAAACCCTATGTTTATTCTACAACCAAGGTTAAATGTTATTCTCATAAACAACATAATGTGTACACAAAAATTGAGAATCAACATTACAACTGAATAAGAGTTTCATACAACAGAAATCGCCCAAATGACGACAAATTACATTATGGGACCCACTCCCATACTTGTCACATGATTATTATATTTTATTGATGGCATGCCTTTAGTTAAAGGATCAGCTATCATCAATTCAGTGCTAACGTGTTCAATGACCATTTTATTCTCCTTAACACGTTCCCTTATGGCTAAATACTTAATGTCGATATGCTTATTTCGACTGCCACTTTTGGCATTTTTAGCCATAAAAACCGCAGCTGAATTGTCACAATATATTCTTAATGGCCTAGAAATTGAATCAACAATTCTAAGCCCAGCAATGAAACTCTTCAACCATACACCATGCGAGATAGCCTCAAAACAAGAAACGAACTTAGCCTCCATAGTGGAAGTAGCAGTCAAAGTTTGCTTGGCACTTCTCCATGACATGGCTCCGCTAGCTAACATAAAAATGTATCAAGATGTTGATTTTCGTGAATCAACGCAACCCACGAAGTCCGCATCCGAATAACCGACCACTTCCAGGTTGTCATTTCGTCTATACATAAGCATATAGTTTTTGGTACATTGTAGGTATCTTATCACTTTCTTTGCAGCTCTCCAGTGGTCTAAACTTGGATTACTCTGATATCTTCCCAATATTTCCACAGCAAAAGCAATGTCAGGTCGAGTGCAAACCTGAGCATACATCAAGCTTCCAATAGCAGAAGCATATGGAATGTTGTACATTTGTTCCATTTCTAGATCATTCTTCGAGCATTGGTTCAAATTGAACCTATCACCCTTCACAATGGGTGCTATACTTGGTGAACAATCTTTCATCCGGAATCTTTCTAGGACCTTATTGATATAGGTTTCTTGAGATAATCCTAAAATGTCTCGAGGTCTATCTCTATGGATCTTAATGCCAATGACATAAGATGCATCACCTATATCTTTCATGTCAAAACTCTTATAGAGAAATTGTTTCACCTCATGTAGCAACCCCTTATCATTGGTTGCAAGTAGAATATCATCCACATATAGCACAAGGAAACAAATTTTGCTCCCACTGACCTTCTGATATATACATTGATCCATGACATTCTCTACAAAACCAAATGAAGAGATGACTTCATTGAACCTTAAGTACCATTGGCGGGATGCTTGTTTCAAGCCATATATAGATTTCTTAAACTTGCACACCAAATGCTCACCTTTATTAAAGGAGAATCCTTCAGGTTGTTTCATGTAAACCTCCTCCTCTAGTTCTCCATTGAGAAATGCCGTTTTCACATCCATCTGATGTAATTCCACATCAAAATGGGCAACCAAAGCCAAAACAATACGAAAAGAATCTTTCTTAGATACAGGAGAAAAAGTCTTCGTGTAATCGATTCATTCCTTTTGAGTGAATCCTTTGGCAACAAGTCTAGCTTTATATCTTTCAATGTTACTCAATGAATCCTTCTTAGTTTTGAAGACCCACTTACAACCAATGGCCTTCGCACCATCAGGTAACTCAACCAAATCCCAGACTTTGTTAGATGCCATAGAACTCATATCTTCCTTTATGGCATTGTATCACAAATTGGATTTATCACTATTCATGGCTTGTGAAAACGTTTTGAGATCACTCTCAGCTCCAACATTGTAGTCAGACTCTTGTAAATACACAATATAATCACTAGAAATAGCCGATTTCTTTATTCTAGTAGATCTTCTCAATGTTGTATCAACATTCTCTTTAGGAGCGTGTTGCTGAACTGGTTGTTCAACAGTTTCTGGTAATTGCTGAACAACTGGATCTTCTAGATCAATATCAGCAGGTTGTAAAACTTCAACGATTGGTTGTTCAATAGCCGGCTGAACTGAAGGGGCATTATAAGCAATAACTGACATTAAACTTGAGGTGGAAGGTTGAGTGTCTGAATGATCTTTCTTAGGATCATGGTCCTTCGATCGATCGCTCCCACTAATCAAGTCATTTTCAAGAAATTTAGCGTTTCTTGATTCCACAATCCTAGTGGTGTGAGATGGACAATAAAATCTGTATCCCTTAGACCTTTCGGCATATCCAATGAAATACCCATTTACGGTCCTCGAGTCCAACTTCTTTTCTTGTGGATTGTAAATTCTCACTTCGGACGGGCATCCCCAAACGCGCACATGATGCAAACTCTGTTTCCAACCTTTAAATAACTCAAGGACAGCCTTGGTCGGAACTCGGTTTAATATGTACACTGCCGTCTTAAGTGCTTCAGTCCACAAGGATTTAGAAAGTTTGGAGCTACTATGCATACTACGCACCATGTCCAATAAGGTCCGGTTTCTTCTTTCCGCTACGCCATTTTGGTCCGGAGAACCAGGCATAGTATATTGGGCAACTATTCCATGCTCTTGAAGAAACCTTGCAAATGGACCGGGTGCTGTCCATTTTGAGTGTATCTACCATAAAATTCTCTACCTCTATCTAATCTCACGATCTTAATTTGCTTACTGCATTGTTTCTCTACTTCTGCCTTAAATACCTTAAAGGCCTCTAATGCTTCATACTTATTATGAATCAAGTAAATATACATGTAACGTGATTAATCATCTATAAAAGAGATGAAGTATTTCTGACCATAAGAGTCCATATCTGGACTACATATATTCGTATGTATGATTTCTAATATTTCTGTACTCCTCTTGGCACATTTCTTTGACTTGTTAGTATGTTTTTCCTTTATGCAGTCTACACAAGTATCACAATCAGTAAAATCTAAAGTACTGAGTACTCCATCATTTACCAATCGTTTAATTCTTTCTTTGGAGATATGTCCCAATCTCCGATGCCACAACATAGAGGAATGTTCTTTCACAACACATCGTTTCATACTAGCATTATCATGAACATGCATCGCATGATAATAGGCATTGTCTTGGAAATTAATTTGAAAAAGACCATCAGACAAATACCACTCCCGACAATTTCAGATTTAAATGATAAACAGAAGTTTGAATCTGAAAAGTTAAAAGAGTATCCCAAAGGTACAAGTCTTGAAACTGAAATTAAGTTTCTAGAAAAACTAGGTACATAAAAGGTCCTTTCCAAATTCAAAATAAAGCCACTATTGAGAACTAGTCCGCATGTCCCAATAGCTTCCACATGCGAACGCATCTTGTTTCCTGAATAGATGCTTTGTTCACTTCCCACTGGCTTCCTGTGGTTTTGAAAACCCTGCATGAAATTCGAAATATGGATTATAGATCCAGAATCAATCTACCAAGTGTTGTGACTTACATAAGTCATATTAGATTCATAACAAACACAAGAGATTGGATTACCTTTCTTCTCGAGCCAGGCCTTAAATTTGACACAATCCTTCCTTATATGCCCCTTCTGTTTACAGAAGAAACATTTGGATTCTTTCTTAATGTCAGCTTGGGGAGGTATTTTACCTTTTCCCTTATGATTGCCATGGCCCTTATTTTTTCCTTGTGTTGCCAAATGAGCACTTTCTCCCAATTCCATAATCAGTCTTTCTTCCTCTTGAACACACATGGTCATGAGTTCATTAATTGATCATTTATTCTTATGTGTGTTATAAGAGATCTTGAAAGGTGCATACTGTTGTGGGAGAGTGTTCAGAATATAATATACAAGAAAAGATTCGGATATCTCAACCTTAAGTTTTTTAAGCTGAGCTGCAATGTCTCTCATTTGCATGATGTGCTCACGCACACCTCTAACACTAGTGAGCTTCAATGATGAAAACTTCATAATCAGAGTCATGGCATGTGCCTTCTCAAAACTCTCAAACTGCACATCTATGGCCTCCAATAAAGCCTTAGCATTGCTATGCTGAGCAACCGAACCACGAATACTAGGAGATATTTTAGCTCTTATAAACATCACACAAATGTGGTTGGACCGCTCTCATTGGTTATAAAGAGCTATCTCAGTTGAAGTGCTCGAATCAGTAGGAGCAGATGGTTCGTCTTTCTTTATAACATAGTCAATGTCCATCCACCCCAATTAAAGAAGAACTGACTCATTCCAAACTTTATAGTTCTCACCATTCAATATGGGAACATCAAACTTAAATTCAGAGAAATTCACAGGTTGTGAAACTGCATATCAAATAATCATGCTTACGTCACAAAATTTGAGACAAATATAAATAAATCATGTTTTACCAATGTAAACATGTCACAATATGAATCACATAACATAAAAACTACCCGTGGGCTAAGTTTTTAATTTAAATAGATTCGTAATTACTTCATGAAGAAACTACCATATTATATGCATTTTCTTAATCCCTGTGGGTAAATTAAGAAAAATAATATAATATTTCATCCTAATTAATCATATTAATATAATGAAAATTCCTGTGGGATAAAATTTATCATATTAATATAATTAATAACAATCAACGTCCATTTCTAAATATGATCCGAAGGCTTTTGATATATAATTTTAATTAATTAAAGATGATGTGGCCACTCTCTAATTAATTAAATATTAGGACCATTGGACATTTAATTTCATGCATAAAATACTCATAAAAATGCACGAAATGATATAATAAATAAATACATCAAGGGCAGAACAGTAAATAAATAAATTGGCCAAGGACAAGATTGTAAAAACATGAAAATTTTGGGGCAAAAATGTAAAAAGCGACGCGCGGAGGGAACATCAGTGCGTACCGAGCATGCGCGTGTCCAGCGTACAGGCGCATGCCGAGCACGCGCCCTATCCACCACTCAGGCGCCTGCAACGCACGCACCTGCAACTGCTGCGAGCAGTTCCACGTGCGTGCAGGCGCGTGGCGCGCGGGTTCCACGCCCCTGCAACTGTAGCACGCGTGTGGACCTCACGTGCCTTCTTCCTCGCGCAGCAGAAGCCTTTCCGTCGGTTTTTCGCCATTTTCAACCGCGATTTCACCACTGTTTCTTCTTCAGCAGCCCATCTAAGACCGAAATAAATGATGGATTTTAAAGAGCATGCCGGCACGACCACATGGGTTCAAGTTTCGGCGAAAATGACGAAGAAATAAGCCCCAAATCATAAGAAAATTTCCCAAAACACAATTCCTCAACCACCGCGACTTCCGCCGCCCGATTAGCCTCCGACGAACACTGATATGCCGAAATAACTCATGGCTAATAATCCTCATGGCGGTGCGACCGTACAGGTTCGAATTCGAGGGGTGGGTCACCGGATTTTGCCCGGAATCAGCGCATCTTTCTTGGCCTCAAAACTTCGAGTTACTGTTCATCCTCCAAAAATGCCCCAAAATACAGTGAAAAAACACAAAAATACAACAAAACAAGGCAGAGGCTTTAACACACTTTGATACCAAATATAAGACATAAAAATTCATGATGCGGAAGCCGAATCAATTAAAGACAAACCTCCAGCCATTGTTCTTGTTCACATTAGTCAGAAAACCTTGAAATCAAAGAAAATTGGGGACACACTACTAACCCAATTCCCTCACGTACTGATGGTGTATTCCAAATATGAGAGTTTGTATTAGACCTTGTCATCACCCGTTAGAAATGAATGTACGTTCCTTTTTATACACCGTCTCCCATCAAGACGGTTACCAAATGGGTGGTTGTCACGAAAGGGTACGAAGCGTGGAAAAACTTCATGTCGAATAGTCGCAACTTTAAAAGAAAATGTGGGTCTAAAATGTGGGATCACAAAAAAATAAATAACACATTTATCTAATTTTAATGTATATTGTTTTTCCTTAGATGGCCTTTTCAAGGGTGTGCGGCCTCTTAATAGGCTCACAGCTAACATGCCCAAGAAGATTATGTGATGGAATTCTGAATATAATGGAATCATTATGCGTTCGCATAGTGTGTACTTTTCATAACAACTCACTTATTCCACTTACTACGACGCATCCGCTCGCAAAATCTCGTGATCTCTTCGATGACTTGGGGAGGGAGGATAAGCTACGAGCGGCACTTTCATGGATTTTGGAAGTGGCCCTTTGAATCGTTTGGTTCCTTGAAGGTGATGTTTTTGGAGGGTGATTCACAAGGACAAGTTGAATTTTCAATTTGATGAGAGGGGCTTCTATGTAGGGATAGTTTTTTAACAAAAGAGTTACCGGGTACTTGTGAAGCTAGGGTGAAATATTGATTCAAAATTGTACCTAAAAGAATGACCGTCAGATGCTTAGGACCTCCTAACATGTCAAACAATGTCTGATTTTATTCTTTTATTTCCTAGAACAAAAAAAAAAAAGACAGAAATCCGTTTGGTAATTTTTTTTATTCTCGAAAATAGATTTGGAACCGAATTAAAAAATAAAGAAAGATTGCTTCTTTATTTCTAGGAACAATCTAGAATCAAACATTTTCTTTCTTTCTTTTTTTCTTTTCTTTTCTTCTTCTTCTTTTAGCTTGTCATCAGCCTTAGCAATGACCAACCCAAGTGATATAATCCTTCAATCTTAAATCTTCTAGCACCAACCGTCCTTACGCCATTCCCACAGATTAGTTGTGTTCGTCCCCTCTGCTTCCTCACTCTTCACTCGATAATCCCAAGCTTTACTCCCAAGGGTCCACGGGTACGGGAGGATTTATGGACCGTGACACTTTCGTACTAGCTTTGCAAATTGAGCCAATAATTTACAATATGTTCATGACTTTTGTTGACAATTTTCCCTACAAGAAAATGACATGTTGAGTCTTTGAATGCCATCATTGGATGAAAACTTGATGGAACTAGATTTGGGTACCTATTGAAAGTTCATGTTTTTTATTAGATAATAAAAGTTTTGGGTTAGAATCCAAGCTAGAGTTCGTGATTCTTCACAAGACAAAAAAACTTTAGATTAGCATTGGAGATTAAAAAAAAAGGGTTTAGTCCAGAATTAAGATTCAAGTAAAGTTAGCATCTTTTCCGCGAGACAAAAAAGTCTGGTCCAAAAATTAAGACCGGAACTGAAATCAATATTCTTGAAGGAATTGAGCCTTATTTGTTCAGAATTATCAATCCCAAGGGTGTTGTCCAATTCGCGTAACAGCTAAGTAATGTCTGGACATGGGGAGCTGGTGAAATGCTCGCTCGGAATCATCAATTCGCATGGTGTTGTCAGATTCGTCTCTTGCCATTATTTAATTCTATTAAATTCCACCTTTTAAATTTTCACACTAGGGAAGGTAACTGCCATTTTACTTTAGATAATATTTAAAGAGGGGCTTCTTTATTGTATTTCATCCGATCATTCAATCATATGTATATAGGTTTAAAACACAATTGATAAGAAAATGATTTGATGATAATATATAAATATGCACAGCAGAAGTAAAAGTTTGTAAACAAGTGAATATATTATAGAAAACGCCTATTTTAATTTTTTTTTACTTGACATTAAATTCATGAATTTGTTCAACAACATAGAGAAGAATTAGGTATTTTGGAATCTTATCTTTTCAATGAAACTAATTTCTACGGAAGTAAATACTGGAAAAAAAGAAGAAGAAGAAGTGAGGGAGTTCGGGGTCACGACCAGTATATTGATTCGGGGCAATTTTATTTTTCCATTGAAAATTCGACTGATGTAGTCGAGTAAACAAAGCTCTTGTTTTTCGAATGCTTGGAGCTCGGAAACGTCCCGGGGGTATTTATAGGGAGGCAAGAAAACGGGTCCTCTGTTGCTATTTGAGAGCTTTCAAGTCCTCGACCTGAGATTTTGGAATGTTTGGAGTCCTTGACCTGAGATTTTGGAGCTTTCGAGTCCTTGACCTGAGATTTTGGAGCTTTCGAGTCCTTGACCTGAGATTTTGGAATGTTTGGGGTCCTCGACTGAAAAGAGATGGCAGACAGAAATCCTCTTATTTTTCCAACCACCCTATCCGATGGACGCATTCGTTCGTGTAACTCCAAAGCACGCGCGATTAAAATCTCGAGGACAAGGCCGACTCGCTCCGAAAGGAGTCCGTGTGCTCCACGCACCAATCGGATATCGAGCTGCAGATCGATAACGTAGCGAGATCGATGGTGATTAGGACGATTGAGGGAGGGGGATTACTTTGATTAGAGGAGTAAAAATTGATCCGCGAGGCCGATTGATTAGGAGATGAGCGAAAAATGGATTTGACTCGGATTTGGAATTTGGGGAGTGCGGGAGAAGGTCTGTGCCATAATCTTGGACGTGACACTTAAGTCTTATAACTTTAAAATGGTACATACACTTAGAAATCATCATCAAAGAAAATGGGACACTTAAGTGCCACTCCCGTGAAAATCCGGCCAAATAGCTGACGTGGCGACTTTCCGCGAGCTCGGTCCCAAACGGCGTCGTTTTGCACGCCGACGTGGCGGAGAAAATGCAAAAACGACGCCGTTTCACGTCTACGTGTAAATAATAGTATATAAATTAATTAAATTAGATTTAAAATATTCAAAAATTTAAAAAAAATAAGAAAAATTTAAAATTTTTTAAAATTAAGAAAAATTTAAAAATTAAGAAAATTTTAAAAATTTTAAAAATTAAGAAAAATTTTAAAAATGTTAAAATTTTAAAATTTTTAAAAATAAGAAAAATTAAAAATTTTAAAAAATTAAGAAAATTTTAAAAATTTTAAAAAATTTTAAAAATTAAGAAAATTTTAAGAAAATTTTAAAAAATTAAGAAAATTTATTTTTTTTTTAATTAAGAAAATTTTAATTTTTTTTTTTTTTAATTTAAGAAAATTTTAATTTTTTAATTTAAGAAAATTTTAATTTTTTTAATTTAAGAAAATTTTAAAATTTTTTTAAAAATTAAGAAATTTTTTTTTAAAAAATTAAAATTATAAAAAAGTGGGGAGTGGGAGGCCGAACGGGGCGGCTCCCTTGCCGCCACCGCCGGCTCCCTCACCACCGCCACCTCCGCCCGCCGCCTCCCCCCTTTTTTTAATTTTTAAATTTTTTTAAATTTTCTTATTATTATTTTTAAATTTTTAAAATTTTTAAAATTAAAATTTTTTAAATTTTATTATTTTCTTAAATTTTTTTAATTTTTTTTAAAATTAAAATTTTTAAAATTTTAAAATTAAAATTTTTAAAATTTTCTTTTTTTTAAATTTTTTAATTTTTTAAAATTAAAATTTTAAAATTTTCTTTTTTAAAATTTTTAATTTTTTAAAATTAAAATTTTTAAAATTTTTTAATTTTTAAAATTAAAATTTTTAAAATTTTTTAATTTTTTAAAATTAAAATTTTTTAAATTTTCTTATTTTTTAAAATTTTTTAATTTTTAAAATTAAAAATTTTAAAATTTTCTTTTTAAAAAAAGTTTTAAAATTTTTAAAATTAAAAATTTTAATTTTTTTTTAATTTTTATGCTGATTTGGAGCTCCTGTGAGCCACGTAGACAAAAAAAAATAATAAAATATTGCCACGTAGGATTCCGGCAAGGGTCGCCGGAGGTGGCAGACTTAAGTGTCCCACCGAAAAAAAAAAAAAGTGGCACTTAGAGACTGTTTTTTGAAGTTATGACGGCTTAGAGTGTCCCTGTCTGCCATTATGGCGAGCACGCACTTCAGTGTCTTATCTTGCGGAATTTGGGGATAGGATTTTCCCGAAGAAAGTCTCGAGCACTCCCCCTCTCCCCAAGCCGCCGATTTATTCGATCTCAAGTCCCTATCTTTCAGTTTGATCCTTGCATGTCACTCATCATCATTGCTTGCGATCTGGAAATAACATCGTAATTGTGGCCTCTCGCTTAGAGCACATTCATAGATTATATGTACAAAAAATTGCAACAAGTTAGTCTATACCACTTCTCCCCATGTTCCACCAGAACTTCTGCAATTTCACTACACGTTAGGCCCCTCGCAAATTCCCAATAGATAATAAAGAAGGACAGGCTTGGAGTGCTTCGTAGAACTACAAAGCGTGAGCCAGCTTTACGGGGAATCGGATATTTTATAATGATTGGCAGTGCCGGCGACTCCGACGCGGACTCCTGCCCTACGTCTGTCTGTCTGCCCCTTGAATCGCTTTATTGCTTTTTTAGTAAAACTTTCTCTTGACTTTTGGACTCGATTCCACGTCATATGGTATGTCATGCGTCTGCAGATCCGCTTGGAAATTGTTAATGGAAGAAAGCTTCTCCTTGGCTTTTTTGCATGCTTTCAAGAGTGAAGGTCAATTCAAGTATCATATGTGAGACAGCTTCCCTCCTACCGTCGAAGATCAGAACAAAAACCCAGAGCTGTTCTAACTCTAGGCTTTAGGAACCCAACTCGACCTGTGGTAGAACAGGCACGAAGCCAGTCATGCAGCAAACCACGTCCTCCATTCCCGGGATCGAGCAAGAGACCCACCCCCACCGTTCTCGCTGGTGCCGCAATGTGATCCAACCGTGCCTCGTGAGTGCGGTAGTCTCTCTCTGCTTCCCCATCATCATCTTCCTAGCCATCCCCGCCACCATGTCCCTGACGTTCTCCCTCTACCCGGCCTCGTCTCTCTCTTCTTTCAACGTCTCCGACTCTCATGTTGCCACCGAATGGACCCTCGTCTTGTCCATTGAAAACCCGAGCAAGCTTATCCCTGTCAAGTACTCCCACATGAAAGCCACCATTGTCCTAGACTCCGCTCCTTTGGCTCACGCCAAGTTCAGTTCTTTCATCCAGAAAGCCGCGAGCCTCACGAATGTTCGAGCTCATTTTCACTCTGCCTTGCCCAGGGCGAACGAGCTCTGTATTAAGAGTCTCGTGTCCGGTTTGGAGCGTGGTGTAGTGATGGTCGACATTGTTTTGAGCTCCGGCCGGAGGCTCAGCTTCGGCGCGTGGTGGGTTCCTGTATTTGACGTCTCTGTGACATGCAACGACTTGATATTTACTGCTGAATCTGATGGTGGTGGTCTGACGTTGGTCGTCGGCAGCAGCAATTGCATTCTAGGTTTCTTCGGTTATGTATAGATGCTCAAGTTCGGTGTTATAATTTTTATTTTTCCTTATTGGCTGGTGTCAACGATGGCTTTCCCAATCTACCTTGGCGATCTTAAAAGGCATACTTTCCTTTTATAGTTTGATGTATTCGGGATTTTACTCCTAAAATGCTGTTGTAATTTACTGCACTTTATTTTAAAAATAAATCAATTCTGTTGACAATTTGGTAGATGAAGATAGTCATTTTCTTGGATTTAATTAATTATGTGTATATATACGAAACTATGGCTTGCAATAGGCGGGTTTTTGTATGATGCAAGAATAGTAGCAACCGAATCTTGAACTAGCAATGGATCTGACTAAGTTATCCCAAGATGACAAAAAATGCCTATGGCTCAATTTGGTTTGACTTTTGGGGAATGTCTTTGCAAAAATGCAAATACTTTGGGTGAAGAAAGTTTTTGAAATGCGAATTGCGTTTGATGAATTTTCTAACTGTGTATTGAGAAAAAACTTTGGCTAAAATACTGTTTGGTAAAATTTACATATGTAAAGGATTTTTATTAAATTAAAAAAAATGTATTTTTTTTTTTGAAGTCTAGCTACTAACCGGTCAAATCGGCGACGGACCATCGGATTTGGCCACAAGACGTCATTGCACTGAGGTTGCGTGACCCTAAGCGTCGGCCAACTAGGTTCGCGCAGTTGCCTAGGGTCGCACAACCTTAGCCGGCGGTCGCCTGAGGTTACCTGACCTAGGCAACCATTGTGTGACCAAGTGACCAATCGCTTGGGGTCTCACGACCTTAGGCGACCGTCGCCTAAGATAGCTAGACCCCGACGGCCGTCGCCTAAGGTTGCGCCACCTTAGGCAGCCGCCTAGGTTGCGCAATTTAGGCCATCAGTGACCTGGGTCGCACAACCTAGGCATCTCTTGAGGTCCGACGATGGTTGCCAAGGTTGGGCGATCCTCAGGCGGTGGTCGCTAGCATGCATGATCCCTTGCTCGGCGGTTGTCAGCCTCCGATCAGCTTTTTTGTGCAGTAATTTTGGAGAAGATGTACAATAACCGACTTGCATTCCGAAAATGCAAGTTCCTAAAGTACTTACAGACCTACTTTGAACTAAGAGCATTTAGAGTTCTTTGGATATGGAATTGGATTTTCTTAAAGTTTAGCAAAAATACGAAGCAAAACGCGTTTGCATTTGGTCAAGGGACTTAGGCCCTATTTGGTTCAGCATTTGGCATGCTCATTTGGGCTCTAAAGTCCCTTGGTCAAATGTAAAGCTGTTTGGTTCGTTTTTTTGCACGACTTTGGCGAGATGCAATTGCATCTCCAAGTGGCTCTAAGAGCCTTTAGTCTAATGTAACTCTTGAGATCCATTGGCAAGTTGCATTTTCGAAATGCAACTTCCGGTATTGTTCATCTCTCCGGTGGAGAAGCCAATCGGCGGCTTTGAATAAAAAAAAATAAAAATAAAAATATTTATATAAATATATATATGTTTATATATTTATATAAAATATAAAATATATTTTTAGGCAAAATATATTTTTATATAAAAATATAAACATATCTATTTTTATATTTTATGTTTATATATATTTTATATAGATATAAACTTATCCATTTTTTATATAAATATATTTTATGTTTAATAATATATTTTATGTTTATATTTTTATATTTTTATATAAAAATATGTTTATATAAAAAACATAAACACATTTTTATTCGGGCGGTTTGGCGCCGAGTCGTGATCGGTATAAATATATAAACATATATTTTATGTTTATTTTTATATAAAAATATAAACATATCTATTTTTTTCTCCGATTGTTTTTATATAAATATATATTTATATAAACATATCTATTTATATATATTTATGTTTAATAAATATATTTTATGTTTATATGTTTATATTTTTATATAAAAATATGTTTATATAAAAATATAAATATATTTTTTATTCGGGCGATTCGGCCACCGAATCGGTGGTCGGTGGTCGAACTTCAAAAAATATATAAACATATTTTTTATTTTTTAATTTAATAAAGTTAATTACAAATGTAAATTTTACCAAACGGTATTTTGGCCAAAGTTGTTTTTCAATGCAAATTTTACCAAACGATATTTGCATTTCGGAAACCCCTTTTACCCAAAGGTATTTGCATTTCGCAAATGCATTCCCCCAAAAGCGAATCAAACGAGCCCTTAAAGTCTTAAAGTCCATTTCAAAAGCCGAATCAAACGGGCCTATATCTCTTGGGTAATTCACCTCTGAAAACCCATACCTAATCCTAGTCTTCCTCGTCCACCGTGCCTCTGGAACCACCGAAGTCGCTTCTAAACAAAGTAGGTAGTTATAATTAGCGGTGTAAAAAACTCTCGAACCGGCTGATGGATACCCAAACTATAGCTTGTAAGAGCCAACCCTACGCCGACAGGATTAAGCCGAGCCGAGCCGAGCCAAACCGAGCCGAACCCACCCATCTTAAAAAATGATTGTCAACGAACTGACCTGAACAACGGATTAGGCCAATTTGACCGCAAGCCCGGCCCAAACCAGCCACCGATGATCATATGACATCTAGCCTAGTTATTGTGAATGGAAGGGCTGTTGCTTGGGCTTGGGCTCAAAGTGGATGATGGCTTGGTCTAGAGAAATTCCATCTAACCAACGATTATAAATCCAACACTAGGTCCAATTTGTCAAGATGGCGACAGACTCGCTCGTGAAGATCACGCACAAGTTTGTTCTCTCCATTAATTTGGCCATGCTTGTCCTATGCTTGGTATGGCTTGCTCTTTAGATTACTTTTGATACTATGTTCCATAACAAGAACTAACTTTAAATGGGCCTGGAAAAGTGAAGAAAATGGATGCTTTGGCTTTGTAATTACTGAAGAAAACCGACTTTTGAAATCGGACTCCACCCCTTAAATGTTGTTAATTAATACTCTTGCTAAACTTGAGCAAGTCATAATTATGCCAAAACTTAAAAAAGAAAAAGGGTCTACTTCACTTCCGCTGAATGACTATTCCCCACCTATCATTTTTATTGTTTTCAAATCCATACGCCCTCTACCCCGTTCTCCACGTTCCTCTTGGCAGAGATAAGGCTATAATTTCCCCATTTCCTTTTTCATTTTATCCCATCAACTTTCGTTAAGATTAAGGAAATTGTTAACATTGCTAAAAAGACGATTGCTCTAATTAATATATAATACAAAAGATCACATTAAAATTGCGATTATAATTAGAATACAATGAAGTAGGGCGATACGTACTCCTTGAAAAGTTATTGCCAGCGTGACCACATTACCCTATGTTATATATCTTCCAGAAATACTTTCAACAATTATATAAATAGTAATAAATAAAGTCTAAAAAATATGTATGTTTTGTTTTTGGTCCGACAATTATTATTTATACCTTTTTTTAGTGGAATTTTCATAAACTCAAAACAAGTTTGTATTATATTTACGCAAAGTAAAGAAAACCAAAAGAGATGATGTATAAAAGGTATATGACAGAAATAATCTATAAATTTTGACTCAATGTGTGATGTGGTCTTTGAGCTTTTGGTTAGACAATTATTAATATGTTTAATGTGGTGTCTAGATTTTGTTACATGTTTAATGTAGCCCCTAAACTATATGAAAATGTTCAACATTGTAGTCATTATATTAATCATTTTTATATAGTCTTGGGACTAAATTGAATATGTACTACAAGTTTAGGGACGACATTAAAGGACTACATTGTACATTGGGCTAAAATTCAAGAATTACATTAAATAAATTAAAATTTCAGGGACAACATTGTACATTGGATCAAAGTTTATGGACCATTTGTATCATTTTCCCATGTATAAACTATTGAATTCGTGAGTTTTTATATAGGATCGACCTTTTGGGCTCATCGGCCTACGCCATATATAACTTAGTGGTAATTTCACCGCATAAGAATTGATAACTTATTTTCGCACATAAGCATTTATAAAATTGTTGAAATAGTTGGGATCTGGCGAACCAAGAATTAGAATCTGGGAAGATGGGATCCATCGATCGATCGATCGATGGATGCGGACGAAGAACGAGGAAAGAGGGGAGCGAAGGCGTCGGGGGAAGGGGGCGGAACCTGTTGCTCGGTGCGGGCGAGGCATTTGCGGACGATCTCGCCCTCAAGGGCGCGCCTTTCTTCGAGGGTGAGGTACTCGTAGTACTGGGCGAGGCGGGTCTGGCCTTGCTTGTTCACCATCAGTATGAATCTGATCCCCATGCCCTCTCCTCCTCCTTCACCTTCTTCACCTTCAACTTCCACAGAGAAAGAGAGAGAGAGAGAGAGATAGAGAGAGAGGGGAACTGAATTGCTCTCTTTGATGAAGCTCAATTCGCAGCTAAAGTCATGTGTTGGCACCGGAGCCGGTCGAGCACGCAATATCCCTTTGCTTGGCCTGATTTGATTAAAACAGCTTCAATTTTACCTCGAATTTCAATTCTGATCCAAAATTCACAAAAGAAATGAAAAACGACTTTTAATTGGACTCTGTCAAGTTTCGTCTAATGATGGTGTTTGAGACGTAGTGTCTCGTTTCACGTGTACTAGGCATAAACTCATGATTGCATTCACGTGTGATGATCGAGGACGATTCAAGAGCTTTTCATGTTTTTGAATACCACCGATTGTAAATTCACAGTTTCGTTTTCTCAATTTTCGAACTTGCTCCAATCTTGCAAATTGCATGCCTCGTTCACCCTAGGTAACTCATTTCTTCGATCTATTTTGATTTTGTCGCCTAAATCCAAACTCAAATGCTCACATTTCTTCAATTTTAGTAATACATCACTAATATGAATGTTGGCTATTTTATATGGTACACGGTTAGTATTGATGTAAATAATTTTTAATAATTTTTAATAATTTTCAATTTTTATATTTTATTTTACTTTTCTTTTTCTTTCTTTAATTTTTTCTTTTTAAATTATTGTTAAGGGTTGACTGGGGTCGCCACCACCTCGACCATGCCGACCAAGGGTTTGCTCGGGCCGTCGACCCATTGTTGATGAGCGCCTATATGCCCTCGCCCAATGGCTGGTGGGGGCCACTAAGCCTCGGCTGGTGGCTCGCAACCCCTTGCTAGCCTTTAATAATAATAAAAGAAAATGTAAAGAAGGAAAAGAAAAAAAAAAATCTAAAAATTTAAAAAGTATTATTAAAATTTGTCCATATTAACAATTTTCAACAATTTTCATCAAAATTGGTTTTTCTGATGGTCAAACTAATTGAAGCAAAAAAAGGAACACCGAGTAGGATCAAAGAAAGTAGCCGACTAATACGAAAAGGTTTTATGACTCAGTTAATATAATTAAAATGTTTATGACTAAATTTTGGGTTAAATAATTCCATGCTTTTGTACTAGCTCTGCAAAATGAGCCAATAATTTACAATATGTTCATGACTTTTGTTGACAATTTTCCCTACATGAAATGACATGTCGAATCTTTTGAATGCCATCATCGGATGAAAACTTGACGAGCCAGATTTGGGTACCAATTGAGAGTTCATGTTTTTTATTAGTTAATAAAAGTTTTGGGTTAGAATCCGAGCTAGAGTTGGTGATTCTTTACGAGATAAAAAAACTTTAGGTTAGCATTGGAGATTAAAAAAAAAAAAAGTTTAGTCCAGAATTAAGATTCAAGTAAAGTTAGCATCTTTTTTGCGAGACGAAAAAGTCTGGTCCAAAAATTAAGACCGGAACGAAGGTCGATATTCTTGAAGGAATTGAGCCTTATTTGTTCAGAATTATCGATCCCAAGGGTGTCGTCCAATTCGCCTACCAGCTAAGTGAATGTCTGGACATAGGGAGCTGGTGAAATGCTTGCTCGGAATTATCAATTCGCATGGTGTTGTCAGATTCGTCTCTTGCGATTCTTTTATTATATTAAATTTCATCTTTTAAATCTTCACGTCAGGGAAGGTAAGTGTCATTTTACTTTAGATAATATTTAAAGAGGGGCCTCTTTAAATATTTCATCCGATCATTCAATCATATGTATATAGATTTAAAACACAATTGATAAGAAAATGATTTGATGATAATATGCACAGCAAAAGTCAGAGTTTCTAAACAAGTCAATATATTATAGAGAACGCCTATGTTAATTTTTTTTCTTTTACTCGACATTAAATCTATGAATTTGTTTGACAACATAGAAAGAATTAGGTTTCTTAGAACCTTATCTTTTCTATGAAACTAATTTCTACGGAAGTAAATACTGGAAAAAATAAAAAATAAAAAACAAAAGAAGGAAAGTGAGGGAGTTTGGGGTCACGAAGAGTATAATGATTCGGGGCAATTTTATTTTTGCATTGAAAATTCGACTGATGCAGTCGGGTTAAAAACGCGTCGTCCTAATATTTATTACTGTTATCATTTACATTACCGGGACGCTAAAGTGGGGGTTTTGCGGCCAAAAACATTTGGATGGCCCGTGAACGAGAACACCGAGCGATCAAAGGGCTCAATTACTCATGATAGTGAAAAATTCTCAATCATCGCCACCATGGGAGCCGACTTGTCTTTTCTCAGACAAAACACACATAAGTCACTTTCACCCCCCTCACTGGGTCTCCTTCGAGGAAAGAACTCCCCACTCATTCCTATTAAAGATGGGGACACTTGTTCTTTTTCCAAGTGAGTTCTGTTCAATTTTGTAACACTGCAACGCATGTTGTCCGACTACGATTGGCTCTTCAACCGAAGGCGGAAGGGTAGACTATGTCCATGCTTTAAGATGAGGGAATATTGGGGGGGGGGGGTTGGGGCGGATAATGCAATACCAAGATGTCGCTGCCCACCAGTAACTGCTTCCTTGCATCGCTTTTTTGCTTTTTCTGAAATAATTTCTCTTGGCTTTTGGACTTTTGCATGACTTTCTGAAACCTTGCGGATCCGCGTATGGAAAATAAGAAATGCACATAAATGAGACGAGTCCCTCCTACCGTCGAAGATCAGAACACAAGCCCAGAGCTGCTCTAACTCTAGGCTTTAGAAACCCAACTCGACCTGTTGTAGAACAGGCACAAAGCCAGTCATGCAGCAAACCACGCCCTCCATTCCCGGGATCGAGCAAGAGACCCACCCTCACCGTTCTCGCTGGTGCCGAAAGGTCATCCAACCATGCCTCGTCACTGCGGTAGTCTCTCTCTGCTTCCCCATCATCATCTTCCTAGCCATCCCCGCCTCCATGTCCCCTACGTTCTCCCTCGATCCGGCCTCGTCTCTCTCTTCCTTCAACGTCTCTGCCTCTCATGTTGCCACCGAATGGATTCTCGTCTTCTCCATTGAAAACCCGAGCAAGCTTTTCCCAGTCAAATACTCCCACATGAAAGCCACCGTTGTCCTGGACTCCGCTCCTTTGGCTCACGCCAAGTTCAGTTCTTTCATCCAGAAAGCCGAGAGCCTCACGAATGTTCGAGCTCATTTGCACTCTGCCTTGCCCAGGGCGAACGAGCTCTCTATTAAGAGTCTCGTGTCAGGTTTGGAGCGTGGTGAAGTGATGGTCGACGTCGTTTTGAGCTCCGGCCGGAGGCTCGGCTTCGGCGCGTGGTGGGTTCCTGTATTTGACGTCTCTGTGACATGCAACGACCTGATATTTACTGCTGAATCTGATGGTGGTGGTCTGACGTTGCTCGTCGGCAGCAGCTATTGCGTTCTAGGTTTCTTCAGTTACGTATAGATGCTCAAGTTCTCTGTTATAATTTTTATTTTTCCTTATTGGTTGGTGTCATCGCTAGCTTTCGTGTACCTCGCCCAATCTACCTTGGCGATCTTAAAAGGCATACTTTCCTTTGATCATTCGGGATTTTACTCCTAAAATACTCTTATAATTTAGTGCATTTTATTTAAAAATAAATCAATTATGTTGACAATTTTGTAGATGACGATAGTCATTTTCTTGGATTTAATTAATCATGTGTATATATACGAAACTACAGGCTTGCAATATGCTGGTTTTTGTATGATCCAAGAATAGCAGCAACCGAATCTTGAACTAGCAATGGATCTTCTGTAGTAGAGGACTAAGTTACCCAAGATGACCAAAAATGCCTATATCTCTCCGGTAATTCACCTCCGAAAACCCAGACCTAATCCTAGTCTTCCTCTCCACTATGCCTCTGGAACCACCGAAGTCGCCTCTAAACAAAGACACGGTAGTTATAATTAGCGGTGTAAAAAATACTCGAACCGGCTGGTTGATACCCCAAACCATAGCTTATAAGAGCCAACCCTACGCCGACCGGATTGAGCCGAGCCGAGCCGAACCCACCCATCCTAAAAAATGATTGTCAACGAATTGACCTGAACAACGGATTAGGCCAATTTGAAGGCCAGCCCGGCCCAAACCAGCCACCGATGACCACATGACATCTAGCCTAGTTATTGTGAATGGAAGGGCTGTTGCTTGGGCTTGGGCTCAAGTTGGATGATGGCTTGACCTAGAGAAATTCCATCTAACCCACGATTATAAATCCAACACTAGATCCAATTTGTCAAGATGGCGACAGACTCGCTCGTGAAGATTACGCACAAGTTTGTTCTCTCCATTACTTTGGCCATGCTTGTCCAATGCTTGGTATGGCTTGCTCTTTAGATTTTGTTTGATACTATGGCCCATTTGCTTCGGCTTTTGGAAATGCACTTGCAAAAATGCAAATGCTTTTGGGAGAATGGGGTTTTCCAAAATACAAATTATTTGGTAAAATTTATATTGAAAACAACTTTAGGTCAAAATACCATTTGATAAAATTTGTATTTGTAAATGACTTTTATTAAATTTAAAAAAAAAATTGTATTTTTTTTTAAGTCCGGCCACCAAACCGCTGGATCTGGTGGCTGGATCGTCGGATTTGGCGGCCAGATGGCCAGATTTGGCCCCAAGATGGTCGCCGGGGTCGCACGACCTCAAGCGATTGTTGCCTGGGTCGTGCGACCTAGGCCATCAATCACCTGGGTCGCGTGACCTAGGCGTCGCCTAAGGTTTGGCGATGATCGCTGGGGTCAAGCGACCCTCAGGCGGTGGTCGCCGGCACGCACGACCCCTTGGTCGGCGATTGCCGGCCTCCGGTCGGCTTCTTCGTGCGGTGGTGTGCAGTGGTTTTAAAGAAGATGAACAATATCGGGGACTTGCATTTCAAATATGCAACTTCCCAAAATACCTCTGCAATTGCATTAGGTTAAAAGCCCTTAGAGCAACTTAGAGATGCAATTGCATCTTGCCAAAGTTCCCAAAAAAATACGAATCAAACATATTTGCATTTAGCCAAGGGATTTTAAAGTCCCAAAGTGTCTTCCAAATGCCCAACTAAACAGGGCCTATGTTCCATAACAAGAACTAAGTTTAAATGGGCTTGGAAAAGTGGAAAAAATGGATGCTTTGGCATTGTAATTACTGAAGAAAATTTACATATTGTATTTATCTACAAAGTTACTAAAGCCAACTTTTGAAATCGGACTCCACCCCTTAAATGTTGTTAATTAATACTCTTGCTAAACTTGAGCAAGTCATAATTATGCCAAAAGTTAAATAAGAAAAAAAGGGTCTACTCCACTTCCACTGAATGACCATTCCCCACCCATCATTTTTATTGTTTTCAAATCCACACGCCTTCTTCCACGTTCCTCTTGGCAGAGATAAGGCTATAATTTCCCCATTTCCTTTTTCTTTTTTATCCCATCAACTTTCGTTAAGATTGAGGAAATTGTTAACATTGCTAAAAAGACGATTGCTCTAATTAATATACAATACAAAAGATCGCATTAAAATTGCGATTATAATTAGAATACAATGAAGTAGGGCGATAGGTACTCCTTAAAGACGGGAAAATACTTGTCCTTTTTCGTTGATTTGCTTTATGCCAGATTTTGAAGGACACTGCAACCCGTATTGCACGACCGGCATTGACTGGCATGTGCTTGCAGAACCTAAAGCTTGTGGAACGCAGAGCTGCTCTAACTCTAAAAGCTTTAGGAATCCAACTCGACCCGTCGTAGAACAGGCACAAAGCCAGTCATGCAGCAAACCACGTCCCCCGTTCCCGGGATCCAGCAAGAGACCCGCCGCCACCGTTCTCGTCGGAGTAGCAAGACGATCCTACTGTGCCTCGTGACCGCGGTGGTGTCTCTCTGCTTGCCCATCATCATCTTCCTAGCGATACCCGCCACCATGTCCTCCACGTTTGCCCTCGACCGGGCCTCGTCGCTCTCTTCCTTCAACTTCTTTGACTCTCACATCCCCGCCGAGTGGACCCTTGTCTTCTCCGTCAAGAACCCAAGAAAACTTGTCCCAGTCTATGAAGTACTGACACTCTTCAAGAGTTTTCGTGTTGTGTCGGACACTTCGACATGCGTCCATCACTCTCTAACACTCGGTCAACACGTATTGGAAAATTCGACATCTGGTCAATTTTTCTGACACTTGAGTTGGAATTATGACATACGAGTTTTCAATACGTGATTTCAATATCGATGTCAATTTTAAAAATACAATAAATGAGAAGTCAATATATATGTGTGTGTGTGTGTGTGTGTGTGTGTGTGTAAAAAATAAAATACAATAATAAAAATAATAAATGAAGAAAGAAGAAAAATCTAGTACTCTTAAAGAAGAAAAATCTTATTCTCTTTTCTTTTGACTTTCACTTCACATGATACATAATTCACTCCCTTAAAGTTTTTTTCTCCTCTTCCAATATATCTAACATGCGAGTCCGAATATGGATCACTTGTTTTTTCTCAACATTTTATGAATTATGGAAATAGAATTGGATTTGTCAAATTAAAACAATGAATAATATTAATAAATGATGAATTAATGTTTTTAGTGTATATTCATTCTAAGTTTTTTTGATTATTTATTTATTTATGAATTTGACTCAAATTAATTTGATTGAAATAATCATAAAAATGATCATTTATTATGTATATATTAAAATATATATTTAATATATAACGTCACGTAACGTGTTGAAATTCTTTCGGGTTACTTTTTTTGAAAAATGACGCCAGTCGGCGTGTTGTGTTGTGTTGTGTCGTGACGCTGTCGCGTGTCAGGTTCCAATCGAGTCCTAATCGAGTACTCTCGCATGAGAGCCACCGCCGTCATGGACTCCACCACCTAGGCTAGGGCGAACGAGCTCTCTATTAAGAGTCTCGTGTCGGGTTTGGAGTGTGAAGTGAGAGTCGACGTAGTTTTGTGCTCCGGTCAAAGGCTTGGCTTAGGCGCGTCGTGGGTTGCGGCATTTGACGTCTCTGACATGCGACGACCTGATATTTACTGCTGAATTTGACGATAGTGGTCTGACATTGCTCGTCCGCACCATCTATCGCGTTCTTGATTTCTTCGGTTATGTACAGATGTTGAAGTTCGGGGTTCTAGAGGGAAGAGGGAGAGAGAAGACGAGGTGTTGAGGGACGACGTTGTTGGGGGTGGGGGACAAACCCATAGTTCCTATACATAACCCCGAACTTTGGCATAAATAAGAATGATTACATGACAGTCTTTCGTATATTATGAAAATAATAATTTATTCTAGACCGTAAAAGATTAATCACGAAGTAACTATAAATTATTGTAAGATCTATTATTTTAAAAATTTGTGACTCACAATAAATACTCTCATAGTATCCCAATAATTGTTATGCTAGTAAAGCCCCAATAACGTGATCCTTACGTATTTTGTTTTTGTTCGGGTGAAGGATATGTTGTCTTTGTTAGTTCTGACTTCTATGTTGTCGATCCTTTTCTTTTAGCTGCATTGAAAGGTATGCCTAGTGCTTTACAACATATCTATACACACATACACTTAGGATTTAGAAATTCATCTCATTGTTTGTAATAATGGTATTTAAAAAAATTGTAATTTGGTGCAGTTAAACATTATTTTTCTGAAGAAAAATCTATATAAATAAATAATAGAAAGATAAATTTTGTTGCTTATAAACAAAACTAGAAAGAAATAAATTCAAACTTCATCTTATATATAATTCATAAGTGAAAAGTACTATTGGGCAATAAGGTAAAAAAAAGAAGATATAACTAATATTCACACTTGACAAATGTTGTTTATTGAAAATTATCTTAAATAATTTTTTTTCATTTGGTGAAACCAAACACAATTTTTTATTAGGAAATGCTTGAGTAAGCTAAAACAAATCAATACTTTTTGTACGTATTTAAGATGAAATAAAGAATAAAAATCCTAAGGATGCCATACTTACAAAACGACTGGTCACCAAAAAAAAAAAAAAAAAAAAGCACAAGTTAATAAAATTTTCTATGGTAGAATAAGATAACCGGTATAGTATTTTCTATTTTGCCCAAGATCATTTGATTAAGGGCTTTGCTAACATAATAATTTTTGAGTTATTGTAAAAATAATAATATGTTGTAAGTCACAAATTTTTAAAGGAGTAGGCCCCACAATATTTTATAGTGAAAAATGATTGACTAACAATACTATTAGCTTGGAAGAGAAACAGTAAATCCTCACCACACATTTTCCATAAGTGAGAAATATTTGTGTTTTGTTTGGCATTTTTCCACATGCTTGTGTTGGAAAAAGGAAAAGTTTGTGATTATCTTTTGACTATCACACGGTTATACTGTCATGCTGGCACAATTCTTTTAAAATTATTTGTTATTTGATTTTTTGTAATCAAGAATAGATTGTTATTCTCATAATAGATTAAAAATTATCACCAAAATTGGTCACCGATCACCTCTAGCCCAGTTGATTGTGAATGGAAGGGCTGCTGCCTTGGCCTGGGCTCAAAGTGGACGATGGCTTTGATTTTAGAAATTCCATCTATGATCTCAACTCGGGATGATGAGATCCAACACCAAGATTCAACTTGTCAGAAGGTGACAAGCTCGCCTGCGAAGATCTTCGCCCAAGTGGGCTCTCTCCCATTATTTTGGCCACACTTATCCATGCTCGGCATGGCTTGCTCTCTAGAATTTGTTGGACCTATATTCCATGATAAGAATACATTTAAAATGGGTTGCCAAAGTGGGGGAAATTGATGCTTTGGCTTTGTAATTCCTGAAAAAATGTACATATCATAATATATTTCTACAAAGTCATGTGAGCCAACTTTTGAAATTGGTCTCCACCCTTTAAATGATTGTTAATACTAGACCATAAAAGTACATTTCTTTCATGGAAAATAAATTATTTAGAAAGTATATTCTTAAAAATGATTGTTTGCATCACTTACAAACATAAATGATTTAAAAAATATTTTTCATTGATTAATTATCTAAAATAATATAAATAATTATTTAAAATTTAAATAATTCATTTTTTGGAAAACAAACTAGAGCTAAATACTGAGAAAGTTATGATTATGTCTGAAGGTTAAAAAGATCTACTTCACTTCTGTTGAATAACTATTCCCCACCTTAGAACAAATAATAATAATAATAACTATTCCCATTTCCCTTTTTTTTTTTTTTTTTGCCATCCCTTTTTCACAGCATCCCGTCAACTTTTGTGAAGATTAAAGGAAAGTTAACACAGTTAAAAATGGATTGCTCCTAATTAATAGATAATACCAATGATCGCATTGAAATCACGATCATTAGAATACAATGAAGTAGGGCCATCTGTACACCTTGAAAAGTTACTGCCAGCATGACCCCGTCACCCTATTGTTTCATCTTAGCAACTAGAAAACTATTTATTGATTTGGGAAAATTCCAAATGAGGACTTGAAGTATCATTATTTTCTCAAATAAGGGTCTAAAGTATTCCTATCATTTTTAAAGAAAGGCCTAAAGTGGTATGATTGTTTCAAATAAGGGCTTAACCTTGCCGGCTCACCGGTTGGCAAAAAATTAAGAGTTTTCATCCAAGTACAAATTAAATTTAATTAAATTAGATTACAAATTGAAAAAAATTAAAAAAAGAAGAAAAAAAGAGAAAACATAAGCGAGACAGCCTCCCGCCCGTGGGCGTCGCCCCATCACTGATGGGGTAGCAATCAAGGCTAGCCGAGTCGCTGGCGCTTGGAGGAGAGCCGATGACACTAGTCAACTAGAGACGAGAGCAAGTGGCAACCCTCTCCTAGCGGCCCTCGCCAAGATTTGGGGGAGGGTTGCTGCTCTTTCCCACCTCTGGTCGACAAAGGTTATTGGCCCTCTTGTAGGTGTTGCAACCTTGCTGGCCTTCGCCGTCACCCTACTAGCGATGGGGCGGTAGCCACGGGTGGGAGGGAGCACCCTCTCACCTATGTTTTCTTCTTCTTCTTCTTCTTCTTCTTCTTCTTTTAAAATAGTTTTTTTAAAGAAAAAAAGAAAAATTTTAAAAGAAGAAATTACCCTCTATATTTAGTGAGTTTAGGTCCTTTTTGAAACCGACATATACACTTCGGGCCCTTATTTGAAATAAGGTTCATTTCGGCGCTTATTAAAGTGCATTTATTTAAAACAATGTTCACTTCGGGTATCTATTTAAGAAAATGAGGACACTTCAAGTTCTTACTTGAAATTTTCTCTATTGATTTTACAAAAGTATTCGACATTTTTATAAATACTAACAAATAAGGTCTCTCTCTCTCTCTCTCTATAGATGTATCAATTTTTTGTCTGATAGTTATTTTATATATATATATATATATATATATATATATATACATATTATTATATACATACACACACATATATATATGTGTGTGTCTATATATACATATATATATTTATTTATTTACTAGAATTTCCGTTAGCTCAAAATAAGTTGGTTGGGTTACGGACCAAACGAGTTGCTAACACGTAATAGTGTGCTATATATCTTACCTGGCAGAAAACTAGACATCTGCTCATAGCGTTGTATCCAATCTAAAAACTCGACCATGCAATTAATATATTTCGGAAAATCATAATTGAATCACATTAACAAGGAGAAAATTGTCTAAAAATCTTAAACCTACTGCATTTTTCCTAATTTAGTTCTAAATTTTTTAATTTTGCCAATTGAATTCTAATCCCTTTCACATTTAATCAATTGAGTTCATCTAGCTAATTTTTTTGGCCAAAAATCGTTCACGTGAATGTCATATGTCCTATGTGATATGGTCAGTGTTAACTATAATTAAATATAATTTAAGTTTTCCTTTTCCTTCTTTACCATTTTTTAATTACTAAGGTAAAGAAGGAAAGATAAAAAGAAAGAAAAGAGAAGATAAAGGAAAGAAAAATAAAATATAAATTTAAAAAAATAGATATTATTAAAAATTATCTACATCAGGCGCTTGTAGTACCACATAGAACGATTAGTGTCTATGTCAATGATTTTTTTGTCAAAATTGATCGGATTGACTCAATTGACATAATTAAAATGTTTATGACTGAATTTATATTTATGATTTTTTGGACAATTTTCCCCACATGAAATGGCATATCAAATCTTTTAAACACTATCATCGAACAATACTTGATGGGATCAAATTTAGGTACCGATAGAAGGGGGTCCTTTTTATGAGACAAAAAAGAAGAAGCTTTGGGCTAAATTTCAAGCTAAAGTGGGTGTTTTCTTATGAAAATAGTTTTCGTCAAAATTATGAGATAAAAAATTTTAGGGCATAATTTGTATTCAAGTAAAAGATAGTATTTCTTCCACGAGAAAAAGAAAAAAAAAACTTGGTCCAAAATTGAAACCCGAACTAAAGCGGTTATTTTTAAAGGAAGGGGGCCTTATTTGTTGAGAATTATCAATCCGCACGGCGTCCTCCGATTCGCCTAACAGCTGCGTTAACGTGTTGACACGGGAGATCTGGTGAATTGCTTGCTTAGGACCATCAATTGGCGTCGTGTCGTTAGACTCGTGTCTCGTCGTCTTCATGAATCATGGGAGCATTTCTATGTGACCAGAACTTGTCGTTTTCTCGAAGATGGGTCAAAACACGTTAAAATTGGGTCGATCTCGAGTTAGTCGCCTTCGTGTCTTGCCAACAGAAAGAACGCCTTTCTTGCAAATATTTGTTTGTCGTCCAATGACAAACCGCATCAGAAATTGCTAGCTTCGGAACGAGGCAAGAAAGTTGGATTTTGAGATCCCGTTTAAGACCATAAATCGACCTCGCGAGCTTAATAAAAATCAGACACTATTCTCAGCCCTCCCTTTCTCTCTTATTTCTACGATTTACTAATGTTCTTTATAATTATCACATAAAAGATAATGAGAAATCTTATTTTTCTATATGACTCATTATATGAGCTCATGCTCTTTGAGTTTGTAATTCATTGGGTTACTTCCACACAAGAGTGAACCCATTCAACATCACAAAACTTGTAGTGGTCATGTCTACCCAATATTTTAAAACCATGAAACTTGAGTTTGCCATGAATCATTGGAGCTTCGAGCTCATGATGACCATGGCCACTTGAGTTTTGAGTTGCAAAGCTCAAGGCCGTGATCGCTCGATTTAAGCTTGTGGTCCTAACTACCCAATTGGCGATCGTGAATGATCACAAGTTGTGCATTGTCATGGGTGTTTTGCAAGCGTCATTCAAGTTTATCATTTTCCTTATTTCGTTTTTATTATTTTCGCATCTAAGGGAATCTTTTGAAATTAGAAGAAATCCCATATAGATCCTCCATGATCAAGATCACGTACCCTCTTTGTTTTATAGCCACCCCAATGTCCATACCTAAAGCGTTTCCTAATTCGGTACCAAACAAAATCCCAATAATTTATTTTCCCCTTTTCCCTTGCCAAACAGCGAGCAAACATGCGTCGAGTAAAAACCCCGTCGCCGCCACAAAGATATTTTTGCCAAAAGTCTCGGCATCTCCCCACCACCACACATTCCTTAAAAAAAATTAAAAATAATGTCACAGAGCAAAGGCTCATATCCACCGTCCATTAACTTGAGGGGCCTCGACGGTGGATTTGCCTCTTTAGGTTGCGACGCTCCGTCTCAACCGTTGATTTTCAAGCCACTCTAAAGTTGGTACTTTTTTTATAAGACTAAAAGAAGTTGAGTTAGAATTGTGGTTCAAGTTAAAGTCAGTACTTTTCAAAGAAATTAGACCCATTTTCAATGTGATGTAAAATTGTACTTTGTTGGTCCAAACATTTTAAATCGTGTCCAAAGAAGGATGCGAATACCATGGACATTGAAGCAAGACAATGATGCGCTAAGGAGATTACGTTACAAATTCAAAATTAGCTAATCTATATAAACAAGTCACAATTCCAAATATTTTTTTGGCACGAGATGATGCACTAACCAGAGCTCAGACGCATCAAACAACTTATCACGCATCAAATTCAAAAATGTTGTTAAAGACTTGGTTGATTCGCCTATCCTTTGAAATTGTCGATTATCTTCTTCGTATCATGACCAAAGAGCGATGTACCTAGGATGATTCCTCCACATTTATGGATATCAATTAGGACGAAATCGAGTTTACTTGTAGAATCCAATAAATCATCATAATTTCCCATATCATTTCTAATCTTTTTGGATTTAATGATTTTGTCTTGGTATGCGCACTTACATCTATGACAAGAACTCTCTTAAAAACTTGTATATGGTACAATCGGCACCTGATCACCGAGTTCAGCCCTGGACAGAGACCTCCCCATGTCGCGATACATGCATGAACATCGTCGGCCTCAAAATACACTTGCATAATATCGAATTGTCCAGCAGGATCGGTTAGTCACGAGCATTAGAGCACAATATTTCTTCTGTTATGACAGAACATAATAGAACTTATAATTGTTGACGCGGCTCTGCCCATCCGAAGTATACTCCTCCTATCCTTGTGCACTACAAAAGGGGTTAACAGACGTACTATTTCCTAACAAATAATTGATATTGACACCAACACAAAACCAAATGTGTCAAATAAGGGGTTAACCCCTTAGGGTCCAAAAAAAGTATCAAAAAAGTTATAAACTTATTGTATCAATACCAATTCAATTCTAAATTTTTCATTTGGACTAATTTAGTTCTGAACCTTTTCGATTGGATCACGTTAGCACTAACCGTGTCACGTAGAACCATTGGCATTTACATCAACAATTGCCTGCCTAAATTAGTCAAATGGATTGAATGCAAAAAAAGTTGAGGACTGAATTAGTTGATATAATAAGTTTATGACTTTTTTGGTACTTTTCTCTTGAGGGTATAGTGTCATTGACATGAACAACTACTGCATGATTAAGGAAAATATAAAAAATAATGACCTTCGTTTCTCGACATAGAAACCTTTCAAATTAACAAGAACAAGGGACGATTTTTTCCAGACTTACTTCACAACTGAATATGAGGGGTTGTCTTGTGACAGATTAGGGTAAGTCTGCTAGACAGTAAAATAACATATAGCAAATGAGAACACGATTAGTCAACCACAAATGAACCTTCAAGATCAAAATTTGACGAATGCTTAACCAGCTTTAGCACTAGTGAATCATAAGATTGCAAGCAAATCCTATGGGTAGTGAGTGATCAGCTCACGAAAGGACCTGGTAATTGGTATGACCTTTTGAAGCTGAAGAATAGCATCAACCCTGAAAATGAAGCAACAAATCCACCGCAGTTAGATCGATTAATCAGCAACTTAGGATGGTGAGATTAACGCGATTCAATTCACGTAAACTGGTATTGACAATGTATAGACTGGTTCACCGAGCATAATATGAGAGAGTTCCTTATCGAGTGTTTGAAAATGATTCAAATCGGTGGGTATTTATCTGTAACCTGTTATATCACATTACAAACCAATTATACAAACCAGACCATGCATACCTGATGTGGTGGATAAGACGGAGACATGTTTAGTTAATCTAAATCCCTTTTCTATTTGATATGCTCAAGTCAATGTCCTTAATTCCAATTAAGAAGACCCTTTACATCCTGCCTAGCAAATTAGCACCACGCCTAGACTAATATTAACAAAATTAGAGCCTCCTGTTACCATTTTCTTATATGATTTCTGTAGAACAAAGCGGTTATTCAATGGAATACGATCTTTTCTTTTTCAAGGTCTCCAATCAAAGAACTCGATCGTGTTTCCTCGTTTGTTTTTCTTTCTTTGGATGCAAGAAAAATGATAATCGAAGTATCATAAATTTTAAAAGGACAAAAAAAAATTCCAAAATTAGCTCTCTGTCCACCCTTTTTGATAAATTAACTGATCCTCGTTCTCATTGGCAAATAATACAACCGACAGCTCAAATGCTGTTTTTCGCATGACGTTCGTAGATTTATAATTTGCGTTTCTCTTTCTACTTCTTCTTATAATGTTCAAATTGCAAATTCGTGTCATATTAATAATATCACTCTAGAAAAGTCAAATTATTTAATAAAATATGGAACGGTGATGCATTTTTCCATTGGGTCGAATAATCATGACCCTGCAAAAGAGGAATGCTCAAATCGAGTTTATTAGTGACTATATTGCCCTTTCAAAATGAATTTTTTCAATCTAGTGACTACATCTTCCTTTCGTATTAAGATCGTCAAATTCCCCTTTTGTCTTATCTTAGTTTAGTGATAAGTGAATGTGTAAGGTAGTCTTTGCGTATCTCAACTAGTCAATTTCTCTAGGCAATTTTTGGTGTGCTGTCCTCTATATTGGCTTCGTACATTAGTGATTTTACTTTTTAAGTGCTCCTAATTAGGGGTGAGCAACGGTCTAGGGTCGACCACTGGACCGACCACGGACGGGCCCAACCTGTTGGTCTTGGTCAGTTCCTAAGAGGGACTTGGATTGGTCCTTGTCTTGAAATTCGGGGACCAACATTATGCGGGTTGGTCCCCAGTCTGAAAGTTTTGGGTCGGTCAACCTACTGGACCAACATTGTATATTATATTATATTATTTATAATTCTTTTATATATTCAAACCTAAGTAAAATATTTGTTCAAAAAAAAAACCTAAGTAAAATGATGTTAAAGCCGTTGACTACTCAGGCTCACAGTCACAGACAGACGGCATCCAATTCCAAAAGGTGTGAAGTTTACGCTGAAAAGGTCTTCACGGCGTCCTCCATAGTCTAGAGTATGTTCTTCAATCTTCACTGTGAGGACCAAGGAGTCCTCACAATCATGGACTCGCGACGTCCAAAACGGCACGAAGTTTACGCCGTAAATCTCCTCACGGCTTCCTTCCCCAAAGTACGTTCTCTTCCATTTTGTCTTCCTTGTTCTTCAATTTGCCAAAATCAAAAGTAGCAACATCCCGCTCGCCTCTGGTTGCCACGCCGCTCACCTTTGACCGTGCGTGCTACTCGCACTCGCCGCTCACCACTCGCCCTTTGCTGTTGTTGTTGGCCTCACTCAACACTTGCCACTCACCACTCGCTACTAGCCCCGCTCAACGCTTGCTGCTTGCTACTGGCCTCGTTCAACGCTTGCCGCTCGCCAGTTGACGCTCACCCCACTCGACGCTCAACACTTGCCGCTCGCTAGTTGATGCTCACCCCACTCGACGCTCAACGCTTGCTGCTCGCCACTCACGCCAGTCGCCTCGCTTATTGCCAAGTAAATTAGAAGGAAAAAAAAAAAGCCCTAACTAGAAACCCTAACGCCCGACTCATCCTTGCTTTCCAAACACAACTTGGCTAGTGAGTTCTACTTTGTGCTTCATTTGAGATCTTCAATGCTCTTGATTTGCGTTGAATTTTTATTTTTCCACGTTTGCTTCACGTAGGTGATCAGTTTGGCTGAGTATTAGTCCCTGTGACCTCCCCTTTTGGATCCTTAATTGATGGGGCGATTGCATTCAATGTGTTCTTCCTGGGCTTTTCTTTCCTTTTTTGGAGATGGGTTTTAGCTTTGATTGGAGAACTGAATTGTGCTCATCATCCATCGTGATTTTAACTGAAGTAGCAATCGAACCGTATTGATGTCATGTTTTTAAAATCTAGATTGTTGCATGTTGGAACAACAAGCTTGATAAAGACACGAGCTTGTAATTTATGAGCTGAAATTAGATAAAAAAATGTCAAAGTTTTGCTTTGGGAAAAGAAAGGAAATTTTGGTGAATATGTATTGATATTTATAGTTTAGTTGCACAATGCCGCATTGTTGATGGATGTGTAATTTTGAATTTGTAAGTTTGTTTTTCAGGAATATAAAAAACAAGAAGAAAAAAAATTATCGATCAGTCTTGAGTTGACCCTGGAACCGGACCGAACCCATTGGGTTGGTCCGATCCTTGGTCCCAGGCTCAATAGGGTCGGTCCTCGGTCCTAAAAATTGAGGACCGACACTGTACGAGATAGTCCTAGGATTAGGGGGTGGTCTGGACCAACCCGGACCATGCTCACCCCTACTCCTAAGAAGGTTCAAACCTAAGACCGCAATAAAAGGAATAAAGCCTCTTGCCATCTAAATCCTTGTAATTGGGGAGATAAATTGGGGTTTGGAAAGATTTGAGCTTGAACCTCTTATTGCTTTGACATCACCTGAGATTTTGGTCAAATTATTGCTAATTATTCTAAAATATTAAACTGTTACATTAAAGCATAGTTTAATATCCAAATATTCTAATAGGGTTAATTCTCAATTTGCCATATGAATTTAAACAGTTCAACGTGCTTATGAGAGTGGACGTTAGTAAAACGTGAAAGTGACATGAATTAGTACAGAGTCGGAATAATACAACGTGGAACATTCATAAAGTTTGTAAACATAAATGCTTGGGTTCTGGGAGCGCTGAGCAAGTACAGTGGAGTATTCTGACCAACGCCTACAGTTGTCGAGTCGGAGAAGGCGCCGTTGCTGCTGATGATGGCATTGTTCTCGGAGTTAAATATACATACATGTTGCAAGATTGAATTCGATCGGTGGCTAGCGTGCAAAATGTAACGAGTTAGCTTTGTGGTCTCTCGGGATGTGAGAAAATTACCCAATGAGTTCGAAATTTACTATATGGATGTCAATCAAATTCTAAACTTTTTAGTTTTGTTAATTTAATTTTAAACATTTGCCAAAATTTAAATGGAATTATTTCAATTAATTTTTTCCGGAAATCACCGATGTCACAGTTTAGTAATTGCTGGTGAAAATTGACCGAAAGGGTTTCACTGGAATTTTGTACAAAAATTTACGATTAAATTGTCAAAATTGTAAAGTTTAAGACCATATGAGCATCCAATAGTTTTATCATTGATTAGACAGTTTTCCTTCAAAGATTTGACTTGCTAACTTAATTTAGACTTCATATTATTTTAGGGCGTTTATTTGGCTCTTTTCTAATGTAATTTTTTCTCTCTTAACATCACGCGCCATCTATGGCATGGTCAGAACCTTGTTGTGTAAATGTGAATCGAACGTGGAAGAGGAGGGCAAGACATAAACAGTGGACAAGAACCAAGACGCAGATTATTGCCTTCTCTTACAGGCGGCACCATCCCTCTAATAATTCAAGCGTCCGCCAGGCCTAGTACACCAAACTGACCCAAGAGAAGCAACCAAAACCAGAGAAGCAATGGCGGCCACGAGGGTCGCGCTCTGCGCTCTTCTTCTAGCGATGCTGCTCCCAGCGAAAGCGCTGGTGAGCAGGGAGGCCACTGTGACGTGTTCGCCGACAGGGCAGAGCTTCTACCCGAGCTCGTTCACATGCGCGACCCCTCTGACCAGTCTGTGCTGCAGCAGCAAGATTAAAAAGCAAAGCCATGCCTCTGCCAGTACGGTGGGAGTAATCTGGACAATGCTGTAGTGGTCGAGTCGGAGAAAGGCGTTGTCGCTGCTGATAATGGCTGTTGTTCTGAGATCGGGGCGTCGATGCTTAGGAAAGGAGGGCACGTGGTCGATGCTGCCGTCGCCACTGCTCTGTGCATCGGCGTCGTCAATCCGATGGCTAGTGGGATTGGAGGCGGCGCTTTCATGATCGTCCAGTCCTCATCGACATCAAAAACCAAAGCCTACAACATGAGGGAAACTGCTCCTTTGGCTGCTTCACAGGTTTATCCTCTTTCTAACGGTAAAGGGGCAAAATGCTTTTGGAACTCATACTTCTCTTTTTCTTTCGTTTTTTTCCCCTTTGCTTTTCCTTCTTCCTCGGCGAGGGACGAGCCCGTGAGGGATGAGCTCGCTGATCTGGCGACCGAAGCCTTGTGGCCTCTGACACTGGTAAAGCTAGATCGGCAAGCTCCTGTGGTGGTCGGTAGTTGAAGAAGAAGGAAAAAGGGAAAAAAAAAGGAAGAAAAGAAAAGGAGAAATTATCAAAATTGAATGTACAAACCTGTTCACCTGATAAAGGCTCTGGTTCATTGCAGATCATCTGTTCTAAAATCAAGTAGAGCTAATTATTATCACGACTTAGTCAAAATACTAGCAGCCATCTGTCAAGCTTTGGAATCGATTCATTAAATGCTGTCCTCTGAACTTTTATCAAGTCTTTAGCTTCTGTTCAAATGAATTATCGAGGAAGGGTAGAGGAAACAACTAGCCCATCGGGATCTCTCCTTTGTCGAACGATCTCCTTCGTCCTTCCCACTTGTTAAACATCATAACTTTTAGTGCTGTTAACAGGACGTGTACGAGAACAATCCCTCGGCCAAGTACTATGGCGCTTTGTCAATGGGAGTGCCTGGTGAAATAGCCGGCCTTCATCAGGCGTGGTTGAAGCACGGTCGTCTGGCATGGAGCACCTTGTTCCAACCGTCCATAAAACTGGCAAAGGAAGGGTTCGTGGTCGCTCCATACCTCGCGCGGCGGATAGAAGTTTCTGAGAAGATGATCTTGAACGATCCTGGCTTGAGACAAGTGTTTGCGCCTGGCAGGAAGCTGTTATGCGCCGGCAATACCTGCTATAACGTGGAATTGGGCCAAAGCTTAAAGGCCATAGCAGAACAAGGGCCAGATGCATTTTACGATGGGAGCGTCGGTGAGAAGTTGGTCAAGGACGTGAGAGAGGCTGGAGGGATTTTGACGATGGAGGACCTAAGGAATTATAAAGTCGAAGTAACGGATGCGATGTCCGTTGAGGTCATGGGCTATACTGCATTCGGAATGCAGCCTCCCTCGAGCGGAACGTTAGGGTTCAAACTGGTGAGTAATTGAACTGGTGAGTAATTTCTTTAACAAATTCCGTTTGTGGCGACACCCAACATGTGAAATAGCGATCATCTACTACTGCTATGAGGAAAAATTCCAATTCCGGTAGCCTGTAGCATGGGAGAGTGTTGTGATCCATGGTCGATGAGCGGAAGTTGGAATTTGTCTTATGAGACAGCGTCAGGTGTAGTTGTTCTTTAGAGCATAGACGGACTTGGAGGGTCTGATCTCGGGTAATGGTCACGAACAGGTCATGGACATCATCAACGGCTATGGAGATTCCAATGCTGCAGAGGGAAATCTTGGGATGCACCGCTTGATAGAGGCGATCAAGCACATGTTTGCTGTCCGGATGAACTTGGCCGACCCTAATTTTGTGAGCATCAGTGAGTACATGTCCGAGATGCTCTCTCCATCCTTCGCCAAGCAACTGAGGCAAAGGATACTTGACGATACTACTTTCCCTTCGGAGCATTACAAGTACAAGTATGAAGATCCCACTTCGACCTTGGCAAAATCAAAACAGACCTCCGCTTTGTTGCGAACGTATTGTAATTTAACCTGGTTTAACCCTCTGCTGGCAGGAGGAGTCAACTTAAAGGTCATGGTACCAGCCATTTTGGCATCGTAGATGCAGAACGAAATGCCGTATCTATGACTACGACTGTTAATTATCCATTTGGAGGTGGGGTTCTCTCACCTTCTACAGGTATCGTGCTCAACAATGAGATGGCCGACTTCTCCATACCCACGGAGGTTTCCTCCGACCGCCTGCCTCCTGCTCCAGGGAATTTCATCCAACCAAACAAGAGACCTCTGTCTTCCATGACCCCACTCATCATCACCAAGGTGTGCAAACACAGTCCTTTGGCTGACATGAAGAGAATCTGTACTGTCTTTGACCGAATAGCTCTATCTTGAGTTCGTTGAATCGCATCTAAGCAAGCAAAATTTCCCAGGCACCGTCTATTGAATTTCCAAAGACCTAAACTTTGTCTCTTCTCAACTTGAATTTTGGGTTTCTAATCGAAATCTACTGAATGCAGGATAACCAGTTGGCAGGAGTCATAGGAGGGAGTGGAGGAATGGACATAATTCCAGCAGTGACCCAAGTTTTTCTAAATCACTTTGTCCTGGGAATGGAACCATCGGATGCTGTTCAGTATCCAAGGGTCTACCACAGGGTACCATTTCGACCATATTCATTCACGACCTTGCAATCGAATTCCTATCCGAAGTTGTTACGTTCCAGTCATTTTCAACTCAGTCCTTTTCCTATTTCGCAGCTGATACCGAATGTGGTACACTACGAAAACTACACCTGCATCAATGGTAATCACATTGAGCTTGCAGATGAGCGAAAGCTTTTCCTGAAGGAGAGAGGTCATAAGTTGGAAGCCAGAGCAGGAGAAGGAATTGTCCAGCTTGTCGTTCACAGCCTACAAAGCACGCTTGATTCAGGTCACATGAGTTGCGAGGACTTCAACTCTGGAGTCGTCCATGGAACTCTTACTGCCGTAAGTGATCCTAGAAAGATGGGAGGCCTGCTGCGGTTTGATCTGTTCCGGAGGAATGAGAAGGAACCGCTTCATAAAGATAGATGGTGAATGGTACTGAGATCGCCAGCCAAATGCTTTAATGAAGTTTCCGCATTATGATCCGATGAGATTAGATCCCTAATCTGCTTCTACACATTGCACTTTGCATTAGAAAAAATATCAAAGCGATGCGTCTTCGACTTAGAATATGTCAGCAGAAGCAAGCAAGGCAAATAGCAGTTGATGTAGACAGCACATCACAGAACCCAACATAAGGTTCTGCCTCCGCGAGTCTGGTTTTTCAAATGAGTTTCTAGGTCCTCTTTGAAATTTCACCAGGTGAGATGAGCAAATGAATGCAGGTTAAGTACACTAGAAATCCCAAAAGTTGTGTGTAGCACTCATTTTAATACTAAAAGTTTTCACCGATTCATTTAAGTGCCAAATCAGAGAAAAAAAGCAATCATTTAAGTGCATTCGGCGAGATATTCCAACGAAATTGATTACATGGCATTTATAATTAAATTTTTTTATATGATTTGACGCATTTTTAAAAAATCCAATCCACATGGACTCCAAAATGACGTCGCACAATAATCACATTTTAAATGAAATTAGTACTGAAGTGATCACTTTTTACCAATGATTGGCATTAAAGATTTTTCTTTTACTAATGACCAGTACTTAAGCAATCACTTTTAATAATAAATGGTACTCAAATAATCCATATTCACAATTTTATAGCATTCAAATGGTCACTCCTCAACTTGTCTACATGCCATTGTTTAGGTGCTATATGTTGATTAGGCACGCCGATGAGTCACGTAAGATCAAGAAATT